>NW_004524774.1:2155839-2248384 GCF_000260255.1 Octodon degus | reverse complement strand
TAGTTGCATTCTCTTAATGAATAGAATGATTTTTTCTAATGGTGTTTGTAAGTAGGATCACAAGTCTGCATCTTGTACAGCAATTAACCACTGAGAAGAATGTATGCAGTGTATTATTTGTTGAAAGTGTACTTTTGATTTGATTTGAAACTGTCTCATTGCTATATGTTTATCAATAAAACTTTGAAAAGAAAAAAAAAGAATGGGCTATATTCAAATTTTTCTCATTGTACATATAATCTGTGATTCATTTATTAGTCTTAATTATTAGCAATGTGAAATTTTTCCAATTTTTTACTGTTATAAATAGTATTGAACCTATTTTTTAAAATATTTTTTTCTTCACATTCTGTATGGATTTAAAGTTTAACATATAAATACTTGATGGAAAATACCTGTTCCATGTTATGTCTAAGATGGGATATTCAGACAGATAGTGAGGTTAAGCTCAACTGCCTTTGTTATAGGGTAATAATATCATTACACTTCTCTTGTGGAGGGTTAACATCTTAAGTTTGCAGACCAAAAATTAGAAAAAAGAAGGGCTACAAGGACAGCCAACATTTTGGCCCTAGCCTTTCATGGTCAGTAAAGACTCAGGACATAGGAGAACCTGTACTGTAACACCTGTAACTCACTTGTGTCCCAAATTTACTGATCAAGGAGATTATGGGGGCACAGAGGAAAGTGATCGATGACTTAAGAGTGTGCCTAAGGAGAGTCACATGGAAAGAAAACATTCACAGGTTTTCACAGAGAGCAAATTGGTCAAGCAATGGGCATGACTCATCCATATGGCTGACACTGACAAGGGTGTACAAACTGCGGTACTGGATTGCAGGGTAAATCCTAAGGGATTTGACTGACCTTGTCAAGTACAAAAGTTGCATTTCTTGTTATATAGGTCTTGCTTTATCTTGTTCTTAACCATCAAGCAGAAAAGTATAAAAACGAGGCATAAAAAGTAAAGCCATATTAATATGTTGAGCTGTAAAAGGCTCAAGTCAACAACTTCTCACATTGCCAGTCCTACGGAAAACCCACTACTATTATACACTACTAGTGTATATTGGTTTATTTCACTCAATTCACACACGTACAATATTTAGATGGCAAGGAACATTTCTGTCCCATCTCTGACAAAACTAAACAAAAAAAGGGGGATACAAATGAAAGACCATTTTGTATCTGTATATAAAATACTTAAGATAGATATACAGCTATTTTCTCTTAATTCAATGAGAAGAAAGATTTGTACTAATAGTGTTTGGACAAGATATCATGTCTGCATCCTGTACTATGAATAACCACTATGAAGTCAACAATATGCAATGTAATAATTATTGAAACTTTCCTATTAATTGGTTTTGAATCTGTCTCATTGCTATTTCTCAATAACATTAATAAAAAATTGTATTGAAATAAAATTCTTGTGTTTAAGCTATGCTGACCATTTCCATTTTTTTAGGACAAATTAAAGGTTTGTGATTTACTTGAGGTTTCTGATATATTCTCCTCTACAAAAAAAGGTATAGCTTTTAAAAATGACCACCAATAAATAAATATCTATATGACTCAATTTGATTTTTAACCCTTGTAAAATTGATAACTGAAAATTTTATCCTAGTTTTTTATTGATAAGGGTAAACATATTTTATTACTTTGGTTGGACTGTCTTATACATGTACCATTTAACAATTGAACGTTAAGAATATTTTCTAACTGATTTCCAAGTAAACAAAGAACATCACCTGAGATAATTAATGGAATTGCTTGATTGGGCTATAGTTTTAATCCAGTGATAAAGCCCTGCCTAATTCATGAAGCTCTGCTTTTGTTCCTCAGTACCCAAAAAGAAGTAAAAGAAAAGTTTGAAACACTTTACTTCCCTCTGAAGAATAATTTATTAGATTTCTAATAAGCAAAGAAACCAGGTGGCCGGGGAGATGGCTTAGTGGAATAAGTGCTTCCCTGGCAAGTGCAAAGGCCTGAGTTCAATCCCTGGTTTCAAAAAAAAAGAAAAGAAAAGAAAGAAATGGGAAAAACTTAGGTAATACATAAAATACTGACATACTTAAAAGAAAATATAAATATCTAAAACTTAGCAGATGCAGGTCACTACATTAGTAGAGTTAAGTAGGTAATTTTTTGACACTTCTTTAGAAGGGATGAGGAGCAACAGAGATTTTTTTTTGGCTTATTATCACTGAGTGTTTTATTACTGTTTGTACATATGTAAAAGAAAAAAATTTATTCAAGGAAACTAAATATGCTTCCTCAGTTCATCTTAAATTTATGAAAACTTTTCACATCTTACATATTTTTTCTATTGCTAAGACAAGGGATATAGAAGAGAAGAAAACCTGTTTTTTTATTTATTTGGTACAGGGTCTACAAGGTGTTTATGGTCTCACTACCAGGTCAGACTCATAGTGATTCTCCTGTTCATAGCCTCCAAAGTCCTAGGATTATAGGTATGTACCACCAAGCCCAGTCTCAATTGCTGTCTCTCTCAGTGTGCCTTGGGGGGCGGGACCCTTGGCCTGAGTCTGCCTAAGCAAGCACTTTAATCTGCTGAGTTATTTGGCTGGCCCTGATGTCAGAAATTTCTGAGAAATGTTTTAGCTTCCTTTACTTTCTCCCAACTATTATACTCTGCTATTATTTTATGTTTTTATTTATTTATTAGACTTTTCAATAAAACATGTCCAAGCTTTCTTATTATTAATCTTGAGAAGAAATCACAAGATTATTAATGAATAAAGAAATATAAAAAAGCAGATATCAAAAAAACATAATTGATTGTTAAAATTTATAAATCAACACTATTTACAAGATCCTTAACTAGTTTTTTTGTGTAGGATGGTGCTAAGGAAGTGAAAGCCATTTTGAATTTATGGAAAACTTTTGGATTAATGGTAGCTTCAAAAACATTAATATAATTCCCCATTGAATGGAATTGTTTTAATTAAAGTTTAGTAACCCTTCTGGTTTAATCCCTAGAGCTAACCAATAAAACAGTTGAGGCTTAAAATCAAACTCTAGAAAAAAAAATCCTCAAGGTCCAGCCAAATAGCTTGGTGGATTAAAGTGCCTGCTTAGGCAGATGCAGTTGTCTGGTTTAAACCCTATGGTGTTGTGCTGGCCCCGCTCCCAGGGCATACTGAGAGGGCAACTGAGACTAGTTATGGTGGTGTGCGCCTGTAATCCCAGCACTTGAGAGGCTGTAAGTAGGAGAATCGCTATGAGTCAGATCTACTTAGTGAGACCCTGTAGACCCTGCAGACCCTATACTAAATTTTAAAAAAATCTGAAAGCTGAAACTTAAATACATCTATTAAACTAGTGATTCTTTATATAATATACTATTAGGAATTTTATATATATATATATATATGATATATATAGATAAAATGTTCTTACATACAAAATCTTTAAGATTAATCATTGGAAAATGTAATCATGGCTTATTAAAATTACTTCACTGAGATAAAGTCATCAGTCTCTATAGTAACCTTTTTTTTTTCCTTTAAAGACTCATTGGTATGCCAATCATGAATGAAAGGGCATGTAAATTTATAATTCAACCAAGAGAAAAATGACCAGAAAAATGCTACTTTATTAATTTTACCAGTAACAAAATTATAGAACATAATTTGCGTCTGAATTTCCTAAGTGCTATGAGATTATATGGTTAGAAGAAAGGCATAGTCTGTCTTCTTTCACCCTGCCTGCTTGCTTCCCCTCTACTTACCATAATTAAATAACTAAACGAATGAAAATCTAAACAAAACTACTTTCTAATTCTCCAGGCAATGCTTCATAAACTTTTTCCACCAAAGTACTCCTAATGGAAGAGAAGATTGAACACGCACCCTCAGGGATCTGCAGCAAGTGTGAAAATTCTTTGAAGTCATCTGTTTTATTTTAAAAATTCATGTGGCTTTTGCATTCTACAAATATATATATATATATATATATATATATATATATATATATATATGTTTTAATGTAAAAATGATGTGCTTTCCCCCAATATCTTTGAATTACAGAGCTCTGGGAAAATATGCTAAGTTGAAATGATGGCTTTGTGTCTTCAAAGAAGCACACAATTTTAGAAGCTCAGCTTTATGAGGAATAAAAACAATTATAACAAATTTTCCATAGATCTTATAAACTTCTTTTGTTTTCTTTCAACTTGAAGGTGTTTTTTTTTTTCCTTTGTTGGTCATTTCAAAGCATATAATTTAGTACTGAAATTTAAAAAAATTGCTATAGTGAACATAAAAATGCTTTACTTTCTAAACCATAAGTGTTCAGACATAAAAATCAAAACTAACAGAAGCTTCATCATAGATTTGGTTTTAATCATTACAAATTATTTTGACTAAAACCATGTATCTATTATATATACTCAGGTGAGATAATAGGAAACAGGAAGGAATTGTAGTCTTTTGCTATTTGTATTGTTATCTTCAAAAGTCTTTGAAAACGGTATTTATAGTCATGCAATTATTATTTAAATATGCATTAAATAATACAGCCATTAGCAAATTTGTCATTTATTTCCCTTTGTTTCTTTGTAAGAACAAAAGAAGAGGAACCCATTATCATATAAAATGAATTATATAGTATTGATCCATTTTTATTTTCACTGGTAGAATGTAACTCTCATATAAACAGTATGCTATATGCAGCACTGCAGGTGAAAGAATGTGACCCAAACAGGGCTGAAAGATATATTAAGCAAATAAGACCCGTTTGCCTCAAATACCAAGAAAAGGCATTCTACTATACATAAGAGGTAAATTCCTTGACCTTTCACTGTTTTGTTTCTTCCTGCATACTAAATTTCATAGTATTTTTTCTAAGGCTTTAGTCACAAAATATTAAAAAAGAAAGAAATAGATTCTGAACAGTGATATGACAAATGATTGGTGGCTTAGAGGGCAGGCTGGCGAGATTTACAGGCATTGGATACAGAATGAAATTGTACACTGATACAGGATTATTATTATAAAAAATAAAAAAGTCTCAAGAGAATATATCTTGGAGTACACTGAAATGAAAACTAGAGGGCTGCAAGCAGGCAGAATGTGCCTAAGAACTTTTTCAGTTGGTATTTCTGAGCTTCAATTTTATAGAAAAGGAAAGAACTAGTCAAAATAACTTGAGTCTAAGGATTGTTATGACACAAATGGTGGGATAGGAAGGGGATTTTTTTTATAACAATCTTGTGAATATACTGAGAAGAAGAACTTACAAAAGCAGAACTAATCAAAATACAATCGAAAGATCTAGCTCTTGAAACAGGGAGAAAGAAGTTGGCAATATTGTAAAGGAAAAATATGAAAAGATTTATCAAAAAAACAGGCATAGGAAACCAATAACTAGAATAACATCTAATACATACTGTAAATTATCCATAAGCTTATTTACTTTGTCCATTTGAATAAGGCAATAAAAATAACTGTTATGTGCTTGGCTGTGTATCAATTATGACTGCTAGTATGATTACCACTAGAGATAGTAGTCCTGCAATAGCTACATAGTTACTACATATATTTCATTTTATTAGGTGACTTGTGCATGTCCCCTCATTTCCACTGTTACTGTACTTGACACAAAATCAGTGTAGATTACTAGCTTAAATTACTAGCTAACTAAAGCTAGTGCTATAGTCTACTCTTGTCAGTATTAATAATCGCTAAAAGTAAATGATATGGCCTATGCTTCTGAAACTATTTAAAGCATTTGTAAATAAATGTTCTACACTGCTCAATAACAGGGCTATTTTCTAAAAAATGAGTCACTGGGTAACTTTGTCCTTGTGCAAACATTATAGATTGTACTTACAAAAACTAAGATGGCTACAATAGTGTCAGCTGATATATCTTATATGGCCACCATAGTATAGGCAGGATAGCTGGCCACAGACCAAAAAGTTATGTGGCACATGACTATAGTTATATAGTTAAATATTTATCGCATAGATAAATAGATAAATACACATACATGCATTTCCATGGTTTGAACATTTCCCAAAAAGCATATAGGTATGACTTCATGGGAAATGTTTAGGTCATGATGGCTGAAGCCTCATGAATAGATTAATGCTGATTATAAAAGATCACAAGGCTGCAAGCATGACCTCTTGTTACTTGTCACCATGTGACATCTTTTACCATATTAGCATAGAGCATGAAGGCCTAGACTTCCCAGCCTACAAAACAATAAGAAATAAATCTATGTTCTTCATAAATACTCAGTATGTGATATTCTGCTATAGCAGCATGAGCCACAAGTAAGCCATACTATATATATATATATATATATATATATATATATATATACACACACACACACACACACACACACAAAGGCACAGCTGATGGAAGCTTCATCGCTGATTTCACTTTAGTCACTCCAAATCATTCCACCTAAAACCATGTATTTATCACATATACTCATGTAAGACAATAGGGAACAGTGATATAGATCGTTTGCAAATAGGAAGGGATTTAAGAGATAGTGGGAGGTGGGAGGGAAGGAAGAGGAGGACACATAAAAAGAATTAATACATGTTACTCACATGTACTAACTCCCCACAGTGAATGTAATGATATACTACAAACATTTATAAGAAAAACATTTCAAAAAACAGCCATTGGGCCAGGAAGATAGTTCTTTGGTCTAAATGCCTGCCTGGCAAGCACAAGGACCCACGTTTAATCCCCAGTATTGCATGCCATGCAGGCCCAACCCCAGGCCTGCGAAACCTATCATTGAGACAGAGTATGGTGGTGTGTGCCTGTAACCCCAGCACTGGGGAGGCTTAAACAGGGGGATTACTATGAGTAGGACCTGCGTAGCAAGACCCTATACCAAATACACATTTTTTAAACAAACAGTCCTTAATATACGGAATGAAAACATTATGTATTACAAACATACATAAAAAAGGAAGGGGATCAAGAGATCGATGGAAGGAGAGGAAGGGAAGTGAAAGGGGATCAAAAAGGAGTTAACTTGAGACATAATATGGTAATAATTGGTTTGTCATGACAAGAAGTACGTATTTAGAAGACTAGAATTACAGGCATTCCAAGTGTGACCTTTCTATTACACATTGCTATCTTCAGTGCAGTTGCTTGGTTCATAGGTATCAGCATATATAGTTATCCAGGTTAAGAATTCTACCAATAAACTGCTAGTTTTAAAAACCTGCTGATGTTTCTCAGGAAAACTGCCTTGCCCATCTTGTGCCTATAAATGTATGGCTTTGCCCCTGTCATGTTTCCCAGCTTTTCTCCTTGCCCTCTCCTCATTGTCCAATCCTCAAGTTCTCGCTTTCCTTTTAATTGTGTTATACCTTTCTATTTGTATTTCTTCTTTTGAGTTCTTATACTAGGGAGTCTACATGATATTTATACATGTGGGCCTGGTTTATTTCACTTATGAGTATATCTTCAAGTGGCATCCACTTAAATATAAATACTTCAAGTTTATCATTCTTTATAGCTGAGTAATACTCCATTGTATAAAATTACCACATCTTTTCAACCATTCATCATGTGACGGGCATCTTGGTTGTTTCCAAGATTTGGCTATCACAAATTGTGCTGATATAAACATATGTACACATATGTCACTATGATATGACATTTTCAGTTCTTCTGGGAAAATTTGTTTAATATTCAGACAGATAGTGAAGGTAAACCCAACTGCATATGTTGTAGGGTAATAATAAACTTCTCTTCTGGAGGGTTAACAACCTAAGTTTGCAGAACAAAAATTAGAGAGATCGAAGGGCTTCAAGGACAGCCAACATTTTGACCCTAGCCTTTCAATGTCAGTGAAGACTCAGGACATAGGAGAATCTATAATGTAACATCATGCAACTTAGTTGTGTCCCAAATTTTCTTATCAATGAGATTATGGGGCCAAAGAGGAAACTGATTGATGATGTAGAGTGTGCCTAAGGAGAGTCACATGGAGAGAAAACATTCTCTCAGGCTTTCACAGAGAGCACATTGGCCAAGCAATGGCTGTGGCTCATCCACATGGCTGACACTGACAAAGAATCTACAAACTGCAGTACATGGTTTCAAGATAAATCCTGAGGGGACTTGACTGACCTTATCAAATACAAAAGTTACATTTCTTCTTACAAAGGTCTTGCTTTGTCTTGGTCTTAAGCATCCAGCAGAAAAATATAAAAAGGAAGTATATAAAGTAAAGCCATATTAATATGCTGAGCTGTGAAAGGCTCAAGTCAACAACTTCTGTGGATAACCCACTACTATTGTGGACTGCTAGAATGTGTTGGATTGTTTCCTTGAATTTACACATCTATAGTATTTAGATGACAATGGAATACCCATCTCTGACAGGACTAAACAAAAAAAGGGGATACAAAGGAAGGACCATTTTGTATCTGTATATACAGAGTAACTATGGCTGATATTCAGCTACTTTCACTTAATTCAATGAGAAGAAAGATTTGTACTAATAGTGTTTGGACAGGATATCCTGTCTGCGTCTTATACTATGGATAACCAATAAGAAGACAACAATTTACAATGTATTAATTATTGAAACAGTCCTATTAATCAGTTTTGAAACTGTCTCATTGCTATTTGTTTCTCAAAAAAATATTTTTAAAAAGGAGTTAAAAAGAATTAAAACCAATCAAAATCATCACAAACTTGACAAACTTTACTTGCATGCATTCTTGTTATGCTTTCAACATCTTTTAAAAACAGATTTTCATATTAAAAATAAAATTTTGAATCTGATAAAAAGCAGTAAGATAGTAATACCACCAAAATGATCTAAATTTAGAACTGCTCTGATTTGTAGCTTTTACTATATTTCATATTACATAATGTTCTAATTGATGCTCTTATTCTACTTTTGTTAAGTGTTAGGAAATGTGCCTTAGATACAAAGGCATATTTTTAAATCCAAGGACTAATTTACAGAAGTTCTTTAGAAAGTATCTGCCTCGTAGCTGCTATTATAGTTATACTAAGTATAATTTCCAATCATAATATGCTTGCTGAAAAATATAGCTCTATGGAGTCATGGTGCATCTTTAACTTTTTTTTTGTGCAGGGTCTCACTATGCAGCTCAGACTCGTAGTGATTCTCCTGATTTCTGCCTCACTAGTGCTGGGATTACAGGCATGCACCACCATGCCCAGACTCCATCGCAGGCTCAGTATGCCTGGGGACAGGGCCAGTGCAGCACGTAGTGCCTAGGTGCATCTTATGATATTCTGTTAATTTAGACACAAAATGAGAAACACTGGATAACATTAAAGTGTTCTGCATTCGCCCTCTGGTACCTAACAACAGCAACAACAATAATAATACATTACACAGTGTTTTGGATTTATGGAGTCACTTTGTTCCTTGAAATGTTGCTCACAGCAGTGGGACATGCACCTGCCTGGCAAGTGCAAGGTCCCGATTTCAATACCTGATAACAAAAAATAAAATAAAATAAAAATAACATGGATCATATCTCTAGTAAGCATTTCAGAAAAAAAGGATACTAACAGGTTTATATCATTTATAATAAACTTGAGAAAAGGGCGCTTTTGAGTCCTTACAGAAAATCCAGAGTTATAGGATGGAATTATTATAGTACAATTTCAAACACAATTTCCTTGTCTAAAAGGGAAAACATAATTCTCTACACGTATGAGCTCAACTTCAGAAAATATTTCCTTGATTCACCATTCTTTCATCATTTTGTTAACTACATGTAAAAATAAATAATACTAACAAAGCTAATTACCTCAAATTAAAATCTCAGAACCATTTTTACTTCCCCTACCCTGTTTCTCAATGGTGCTGTACTGACTACCATATCTAGATGAGCCTTCCACTGAAGTCTGTGAGATGCCCGCCTTAGTCTTCTGACCTGATTGTCAACAACTTCTTTCACTTGTCTTAAGACATTGTGCTCTCCAGTTTCTCTTCAGATCATATAAATATTTCACCTTTTACTAAGACACTGTGCTACTGTGCCTTGCTCAAGTTGTTTAGTCCCTGGAAACCAAGGCGTTTACAGTGACTTTAAAATTTCATCTTCATACCATGAAGATTTGTACCCATTGAAAAATATTTTCTTCCTCATCTAAACTATAGAACATTATATTTTCATGTAAATATCTGACATTCATTCTTGTGATATGGGTTATTTACAGGTGTGTGTATGTGAGTGTGTGTGCATGTTTTCATGTGTGCCTTTAGTTACATTAATGATTTTAAACACATTTAAGGAACGACTATTTTGCAATCATTTTCTTTTGGGGGAGGCTGCTCAGTTTGCCTTCAGGGCAGGTCTGGTTTGGCTTGAGGATGATGGGATCAAACCACAGCATCCTGAGCCTGACTGCTTTGTTTCATCAGACACGTAAACACTTGAGCTTAAGGGCAGGCCCCCAGCAATCATTTTCAAATCATCAATTATCTGATCAGAGGAATGAAGGCACTAATAATCTTGCATAGTACTAATAAAAATGAAGACAAAGAAAATAACAGGTTATTGAAATGTACAATGCTGTTAAACATAAGGCAACAAATTTTATTCCAGCCTTTCTTATACAGCAAACATATCAAATCTATTTTTATGATTATCATTTATAGATTTTTTAATTTTACCATTTCAAATGAAACACATAGACCAGGAAAAGCCACAAAACAGTTAAAAATCGATTACCTTTGCTTGCACTTTCTACATGTTCTAGTTCTTCAGGAAATTTCAGGATATCTCGGTGTTTTTCTTCACAAATTTCAGCAATAAAATGCAAAAGCGTTGTCTTTTGATCTGCTGATTTAGTATCTTTGATCTGAAAGGGAACAACATGAAATGTTTTAGTAATTTAAATAGACTTTTTTCTTAAACAAATGGAACAAATGAATGAGTGAATTCAATTCAATAAAACTCACTTAATATTTTTTCTTAATGGGGTCTAGTGGCAAAGCTCAGGATTTTAAAATGAGCATATTTTAAAAGCAAGAAATATGGCCAATGATAGTATCAAATTAAACCATAATGTATATTTTCAAAAATGTTTGAATCATTATGGAAAAATGAACTATTCTTTTCATGAGAGAAGAACATCCACTTACAGTATTTATAGTAATAGTCCAAGTTAATGTGCACTTACGTTAGCAGCATTCTGTTCTTTGCTGTACTACAAAAATATATTCTTGAAAGCAGGATTCATTTGTGAAATTATTCCTACCCATCACTGATATAAATTAATGTAAAAGAATAAGCACATTTACCCTCTACTTCTGTGGGCCACCACAAAATAATTCTCAAAGTGGTTCTTATCTAGAATTATAAAAAAAATCTGACCATGCATTTGCGATAATATATAATTTTTATTTGTCTGCTTACACATTGTATTTCCTTTTCAGACACACTAGAGAAAAGATGCCACAGTTATAATAATAAAAATCTTAAGAGTAGAGCCAAAATAATACAATGAGAATCTAATGTTTCCTTTATTATATCTCTTAAGACTAAGCTGCAAATGAAATCAAGGATTTACTCAGAAGCAAAGCATAAATAGAGCACAAAGTATCAAGTTTTCTCATTCTGTTGGATATTTTAATTCTATAATCCTTAGATGATGGGTTTGTCCACTGATGTTCATACTGATTCGGGATTTCCAGATTTAAGGATTACTCTGTTTAGAATAAATGAATATTGTTCACAAACAGGTTTAACAAAAGGCAACAGATGATATTTAGGTAATTACAGAGTAAATTAATTCTCATTGTTTTAGGAACTAAAAGAAATTCAGAGCATTTAATAATCAGTACCATACTGAATGTGTTTGATACTATAGTTTTTAGCAAATGTGCCATTTCAGATGATGTAAATACCTTAAAAGAACTATTACACTTAAGGCTAAAATAAATAAAAGATCAGGGAATGTATAAGCTGAAGTTCCTATATTTCAATTGTCATAATTATTTCTTTTAGAATTTCGAGGATTACCCAGTACAGGATTGGCAACATATTTAAAATTTGCATTCTCAAAATGAACTGTTAAATGTTTTTCAGTACCACAATTAGCATGACACTGTTCAAGGACAAGTTATAAGTAAACAACATGAACCTCAAGGGCAATTTGTCTTAAGTAACCTAGCAGGTGCAGATGAATCAATGGGAGGCTCTCATTCCTAAAGAGAGGTCTTTAGCAGGGATTACTGTTTAATATGTTGAGAAAGTGCATCATTTCGGAGTATGTGAAAGATTTCAAAGAATACGAAATTTAACATTTTATAACTAACCTACTAATCTTAAAATCCTAAAAATGTCAGATGCTTAAGAATATAGCAAGTACATCTTCCAAAAGAAGAAAGCCACAGAGACTAAAACAAAAATAAAGATAATAAAATATGAAACAATAATCAAGACTAGCCCCATTCTTTCTACAACAAATTATATGGTATATTTAGTTTTAAAAGTGCCTATGAGAAACACTGGAGGAAACACTGAAAATTAAAAATGACATTGATCAACTATGTTAATTCTGTGGGTGCTACTGTTCTCTTATTTTCTTGGTGAGTGTTACATTATTCTGCACTAGAAACCTAAGTTTTGAGTATGAATTATTACAGTGTTTAAATCTCAGAATTTTAATATATATTCAGTATCATTAAGAATTTAATTTTTATGAAATTTATTAGAAACAATGTTTACATTTTAAAAATTAAAAAATCATAAAATTAGTAAAGTAATGATCTATGTTGATGAAATCACAAAGGCATATTGACAGAAAATGCGTATCTTTTGGATTTATAATATTTCGTTCAAAGGACGGACAGACATGGTCAAACACATACATGCCTTGCCATGCTGAGAAACATCTTAGCTTGTCTGTGAAACAACATTTACTTGGTAACATAAAAATACTCACTTAAGTATTTATGTTAAAAACACCTTAGTATTCAAGAGTACATTTTAATGTTTCAAATTGGCAGCAAATCATGACAAATAAGTGATTTTTTCAGACTTTCTTGATGTGTGTGAACATTGGACCAATTCTTGTGAAATAAATACATAATAGAACAGAAAAATTTAGTTTTTTAAAAGTGTATGTATTTGACACAGGATCTCACTGCACAGCTTGGAGTAGTAATGACCTTCCTGATTTCAGCCTCCCTAGTGCGAGGATTACAGGCGTGCACCACCATGCCTGGCCTCAGTGGCTGACTCAACGCTCCTGGGGGTAGGGCCGGCACTGCATGCAGGACTGAGGATCAAACCCTCTTCCTTGCACTTGTCAAAGCAGGCACTTAGTCTGCTCAGCTGTCTTGCTGGCAATAGAATTGAAAATTTTCTTGGTGAAGTACATTTACTTTATATTATTATATCTTTTGTCAATCTCATCTGGTCTGTCTTACTTCCCCAACTGTGTTTTTCATTATTAGCATAGAGGGCAACTAAAATCATTTACTTTCATCAGTTGTACTAGATAATAACGTTACTCCAATAATTTGTTCTTGTCCTGGATCTATCTATCTGTCCATAAACATTAGAAAATGTATTTGGATGGACAGATAAGATAGACAGATAAAGATAAAAATATGTCAGGGGAGAACAAAAGCAATCTCAGTATGTACAGAATCACTACCAAAGTGCTTGTGTTAGCTTATTAAGTGAAAAAATTGATTCCCATTTGATATCCGATTAACTTGAAACTGTTGAAAATTTGATATATTAAATATTCAAACAATACTCACCTATATTGCCTATGTCTCATTGATGACTATAATGCCAGTATGTCAAGGTTTGCCCTAGTCACCAGCGAAGTACTTTTTGATATACCTGTTTATATTTTTTCCTCTCTTTTTGCCAGCCATGGTTAGGTAGGATGTGAAACAGATACATGAATTATTTGTAAAAGATGCAAAAGGATGAATAAATGGCCAGTCTACAATCCCCTGTCTTTTAAATGCTTTGAAACAATGGAAAAACAAACAGAAGTTTCAGAAATTAGTAATGCTTGCAAAAGCTAAAAACAATGTATGTTACTTTAATAAGGTGATTTATCAATGAATAATAACAGTCACTGTAAATTGAAGCAGATTTTTTTTAATTAACAGTCACTGTAAATTGACAATGCCACCAAATTATCAAACAACATAGCAGCTTTAATTGTAATCACCTGACCAATAAATGTCACCCATAGATTAATAATGCAATTTAATTTATTCTACCTAATTGTGCACGTGTGTGTGTGTGCACGTGCGCACACATGCGCGCAGGATCTCACTACACAGCTCAGATTCATAGTGATCCTCTTATTTCTAGCCTCCCTAGTGCTGGGATTATAGGTGTGTGCCACCATGCCCGGACTTGGTCGCTGGCTCATTATGGCTTGGGGGCGGTGCTAGTGTGACATGTGGTACCAGGGATGGAACCCTGGCCCTGGTACTTGCCTAATCAAGCACTTAGTCTCCTGAGCTATCTCACCAGCTCATCTACCTAATTGTTAGTAACTGCTGAAATGCTACATATATGCATATACTTTTAATAAAACAATAGCCATTTCTATAGATAGACCTGGTAATTATGAAATAAATATGAATGATACATGACAAAAGATAATATTTATGTTTTACATGTACAAATGCATTACTACAACTTTCGATACTGGACAGCAAAGCATTTGAATAACCAATTGACACAAAGGAGATGTAGTTATTCTAAATATGTTCATTGAAGCCTGAAATTCATCAGGTCTGCCATGTCTCTGAAATTGGGAAGAAATCAGCACATAGAGACTGACACAACACTTTAATGATCTTTGTCAGTCACATTCAATCTTTTATTGGAAGACCATTTCTATAGGTAATTTTCCCTTCTGCTACAATTTAAGCCTATTTTGTCTTGCTTTGTCTTCAGTGAAAACTGGAAATAACTGGTCACTATCTCCTGTATAACTTCTCACAAAGTCAGTTTGTCTGTCTTTTGTTTTATTATCTACCCTAACCAACCATAGTTAATTTAATATCTCTATAGGGATTCTAATCTTCAAATGTTTAAGTTTTCCTTGGTAAATAGGATCCATTAAAAATTTCCACTGCAGAATTTTCTATCATCTACCATAGAAACACACAGATCTCTTGGTTTTACATAGGCAGTCCCTCATGAGCTGACTCTTTTCTTTCTAATCTGTCTGCTTTGGATGTTGACATGATTACAATTGCTAAAACATGTCCTGTGTAGTTTTATACCACTGTGCCTTTGCATAAGTTGTTCTGTGTTTGCATAAGTTGTTCTCCTGCCAATTTCCATTCTAGATGTGAGTGACCTATTCATATTACAATGGCAATCACAAACACCAAAATGGCACCCAGGATTTAAAAGGAGATTTATTTTATGTTGACAGGAACTGATGAGGATCATTCCCAAAATAGCAAGCCCCAAAAACCCAGGGAAGGAGGGAAGTCTATAGTTGCATGGGTGCAAGACATGGTGACATGGGAGTGAGGAATCAGAGGAGAAGCATTTCATCATAGGCAGAAAACAGAAAAGTGGCATAGAAGCAAGCAGCAGCAGCAAGCCCTTACAGCAGCCCTGTTTCTGTCCCTTTTATTCTGTTCAGGCTATGTGCCCTTAGACCCACCATCATATCCTCAATCTTATCATCACACACCCTAGCTCCAGCCACTGCCATAAAGTTCCACCTATGACTGCATGAAACTTTGTGGGGGGTTTCTAGGCACAAACATAGAAATTCTATGTGCACACAAGTATAAAAGAGGGGTTGGGGAGGAAACTGGTATCTTCCAGGGTACTCTATGTCCTGAGACTTAAGTGGGAGAAAATGTCAGAATAAAGTTATAATTTATTTCCCCGTGAGCTTGAAACTGTACTGAACAGAGAGAGAGAGATGATGTATGGTACCTTTTGATGTACGATGCCTCAAACTAAGAATTACTAGAAAACATGCAATTACATATAAAACAATCAGTGACTTAAGAGCATAATGTGGCTGCAACTATCAAGGACTGATATAATTAAAATAACTGGAGTAAGTGTAGAAAGACTAAGAATAAATCTCATAGAGAATGTGTAAAAAAAAAAAGAAATCCAGGATTTACTTAATTGAATGAAAGGATGAGGTAAAGGAAAGATCAAACACTCTAAAAGTTTTTAAGTTATGATGATTAAAATCTGATCTACCATATCCAAAATGATGAAGATGACAGCACTAGAGTAAGCAGGCTTTAGGAAGGAGATAGCAGCTACCATTTTAAAGGCAAGTGTTTGCTATGTGGAGACACTCTCAGAAGGTACTCATGACCATTCCATTCTCCCTGCTTCATTTTATCCTGAATATTTTAACCTAATTATGGCTCCTAAACATAGATATGGCAGCTTCACTCTCTCCTTTAAAACAATCACATGGTTCCCCACTACTTTTGTAATAAGGGCCAAATTTCTTTTCTTTTCTAAAAATATTTATTTATTTAGTACAGAGTCTTGTTACACAGCTCAGATTCTTAATGATCCTCCTGTCTCAGCCTCCACAATGCTGGGATTACAGGTGTGCAACAGCATGTCTGAACTCAGTGGCCAGCTTGGAAAGCCTAGGGTTCCAGGGCCAGCATGTCATGCTGTACCAGGAATTGAACCCATGTCCTTGTGCTTTCTAGGCACGTGGTTAGACTGCTGATCTATCTCCCCAGCCCCTAAAGGCCAAATTTCTATTCAGATAAGTATTGAATAGATTTTGGCTTTAACTATCAACAATATTTGGACTGTAAACTGTACTTCTTAGTTATGTGATTGGTAGCAACTAAACATTTCATGTTGCGGTTTACTTAATTATAGAATGAATGAATGCTCACAGACATGTTTGCAGAATTTAGTAGTATATTCTGACCAAGGTGATCATTCAGACTACAAGAAACATGAGCCTACCTTAGCTTCCCATCTCCACAGAGACTAAGTCATCAGTAGCAACAAAGCCCCTCTGTGCTCTAGTCTCTTCCTATTACCTCAGTTTAATCTCTAGTTATTATCCTTTCTTCCCCCACCTACCCTCATTCAGATATGTCGGACATATGTAAGACCTTGCAGTCTGGTTTGTTCACTTTTTGTATAATCAACACATACAACAGTGACACTTAATATGCATTTCTTGGTTCCAGGGGTGATAATTCCCAGGCTTTTCCTTGTGCTCCTCAGCAAAGAATGCCCTTCTTCCCTCATAGACATGATATACTTAAGAAAAATCCTCACTTCATCAAATGAACTATTATTATGTTCCCTTCACAGGAAAGATAAAACATGTAAGCAATATTCTCTAGTCCATACAGTTAAAAATGGATGGTGCCAGAACGCAACATGGTCACTTAGGCACACTGCTTTAGTATTTATGTGTTATAAACACAGAATGTAGACAGAAGGAGGACCATTCAGGTGAGTGATAGTTATTAGTAATGCATTTTTCTAATATTGCCAGAACAGAAGTGGGAATTTGTTTGTCTTTATCCATATATATTATATTTAAAATATTGTCTTAGTTACTTTTCTCTTGCTGAAACAAAATATCTAAAACACGAATTTAAGGGAGGAAATGTTTATTTAACTCACAGTTTCTAGAGGTCGCAGTCCAAAATGGGCTTGCTCCAAGGCAGGGTGTATTGGCAGAATAAAACAATTCACGACATACACACTATAGCAAAGCAACGGGTGACCTTAACAACAACTTTCTACCTCTTTTATACTGTATCTGCTTCTGGGATTAGGGCGATGACAAATGAATCAGTGGGCTGATTTAGTAATCACATGCCCTTCATTGCAATATCACATACTCTTGATTCAGGTACATCTGAAAAAGCCCCACCTATGACCACATGAGGACTCGGAGGTGAGGCATCTAAACCCAAACCATAACAAACACTTATCCAACAATATATACTATCATTTACACAATCAATCTTACCAGATTGGGATCTCCTTAAAAATGAAGACCTTAAGTAACTTCTTTCAGTAATGTTGAAAGAATAAATTTTATAAAATCAAAAATAATTAGGGGCTAATTTCATGATTAGGTAAATCTTTAGGAACCTTCAGTCATTGCTTTACTGTAGTGCTGAGTGTGTAAAATTAACAGGAATTGATAGACTGCAAGAGGAGGTATTGTATAACGATATATTTTTTTTCAAAATATTGACTGCAGATAATCACTAGACAACAGAAAGGGCAGCAGAGCCGCCAACTGGAGAATGGTGAGGCAAAGTGACAATAACTTTATTACTATCATTCTGAACATGTTCAGCATAATTAGGCCTGAGGGGAACAAGCAATAAAAGAAATAAGAGAAATCAAGAATTCATTGGCTTGACTAACTTACTGAGGGTCAAACGTGATCTCTGGATAAGAATATCAGCTGGGGTCTTGTCAGAAAGGAAAATTTTGGGGTCCTTCTCCCAATCCAGCAAAGCCAGAAACTTTCAGGGTATGCTACAGCAATTTATATTTTAACATTTTAGGGAGGAAAAATCTGAAAATCTCCAGGAGATTAAGTTACATGTCAAAGTTTTTAAGCATACAAAGACAAATTTAAAAGAAAGAACTAGGTGAGCAGGGGTTTGGAAATTATAAATAGTTTCTCTGCATACTTTCTTTATTGCTCTTAAATATAAAAAGTTAAATACTTAACATGGTTTTAAAGCTTGTGGTCAATTTAAGCCTTCAGAGCTGTCTAATAATCTGTGGCTTATGAAGGACAGAATTACTCCAGATATTCCTGACTTACTAACATAAATATAAGGTTGCTTTGTATTATAACTTACTATGTATTCACCTAAGAGCAGATGCATCAGTGTGTTCCATGCTGTTTCAGATATATTATTCATACATCTTCTAAACTGTTTCTCATCTTTCACCTAAAACTGTGCTGAAAATACACTTAAGTGATGCTTAGGTTTATCTTATGGACTTTGTATTAGCACAGTGATGGACTAGATTACCTAGCAGATCATTCAATCCTTCCAAGCTAACCTAAGCAGCAAATTCACTTCTTATTGGCAAATATGAATGCTGCTCAGATATTTACTCAGGGAGTTTGAATCAGAATATCAAATTTTGTATTACAGAGATCAGCATTTAGTGCTTGCCACAGAATTTATTGCACTGATAATATATTGCTCATGTCTAAATTCCAGGGCTTATGTTAGCTCTAAGGGGTCTAATACCTTGACCTCCACACCAAACAGAATATTCAATGAAACCAGATCACAGTACATTGTGTAAAGAAAAAAAAGAATAAAAAGAAGAACCACCTTACCTGTCTGTGACACTGGAATAAGCTGGTATGGCATTACCCACATCAGCATCCCTATTTGGAGTCTAAGGTCAAGAGTGAGATCATGGCTAGGTTGATGTGCTATATATAGGAATAAAGCAGTGGACCTTCTGACTGCCCAAAAGTAGTTTTACATTTCACTTGTGACAAGACACAGTGAAGTATGAGAAAAACAAAAGGATCAAATACCCAGCTAGCTTACTAGACATGGTTCTCTTTTAGAAAGAAGCAAGCAAGTGTATGCGAAGTACTAGGTCTTCCATAAATGACTCTAAAATCTACACTGATCAGATTCAAAACTGATTTGCTGATAAACAACATAGGAAATGTAATGGATAAATGCAGGTAGGGTCTCTGGACTGAGTTAAATTCTCAGCCCCTTTTTTGTGTTTTATTTAGAGACAGGGACTCTATTAAATCACTAAGTAGTCTGGGTTGAGGTCAAACTTGCCATCCTCTGTCTGAGCCTCCAAGAAATCTGGGATTGCAGGTGCATGCCACAATGCCTAGCAAAATACATTAAAACTTTAACAGATACTGGGAAAGGGAAAGAATCTGTTCAAAGGGAACAAAAAACTGGGATGATGAAAAGAAAAATGAAAGAAGAGAAAAAGATATATTTATGTATACATACAGGATAACTTAGATAATTGTATCGCTGATTTCTGCTGGGCTACTGAAAGGAGCAAATAATGCTTAATTTTGTTCATCTTTGTAAAGTCTGATAACTTTTTAAAAACAATTTTGTATGCATGTATCTGGTAATTTAAACAACTTATTTGAAACATTATGCAAGAGAACAACCATTGTCAAATTCTTATTATTTTGTTCAGTGAAATTCTGTATTATTTCTACTTTGTTTTCTTTTGCTATTTTGTATTCTATTTAGAAATAAAAAATAAAATAATGATTATTTTACCAAAAAATAAAATAGAACTTTAATGTGAGGTAAACATCCATGACTCCAGACAGGAGCACAAGGAAGTCTTTCCAAATATCCTCACTTCTTCCTAACAGTTATATAAATGCTCCCATGAAACTCCAAAAACTTAGCATGTTTTACATAGTCAGGGGAAAAAAACTATACTGGCTATTCCCCTTTTATCAAGGCAGCAGTCCTAACAAACAGCAACCATACACATTACACATTTACTTTGGACTGCCCTTGAATAGAAATGAGATATAAAATGCAGTGAAGGAGTTGAGTCACTGAAATAAAACCATCGAAACTACAAAGATAATCAAATAATTCAACTTTATTTCTTTTAGTAAAAATTTTCCCCAGCCATGGCTCCTTTCCCCCTATTGTATTTGTATATTCATAGAACAGTTCATATTTAAGCAATCATGAATGCTCCAGTGCATATATCAAAACAAATACTACTGCTTGCCAGTCTTTATACAGCACATGAATTCTAATGTTGCCCTGCTTTATTTAAAGAAAATTAAGTTCTGTGCTCTCTGCCAAGGGTTGTTTACAAATTATTGCTTTCTTCAACACTACTACACATACAATAACATTGAGAAAGATAATATAATTTAAGGATTGCAATTACCATAAAGACATTAGCACTGTAGCTACAACCAGACAAATATAATACATGCTTTTCTGGCTTTATTTCTGAATCTGTCACCAAAATTTTGCGGGGGTACTACTTGACCAGAGATGATACTTTTTCAGGAAAATGTAAATCACAGTGGAAAGATGTCTTAATTCTTTATGTAGTATTCACTGTCCCTTCCTTACACTATGGATTTCAGTATAACAACAGTATTGCCAACAAAGAAACATGGTATCAAATTTAAAGTCAAGCAATTTAAGAGCCTTATACCTCTTAGCTTAATTTATGATAGCTGTCTTGTGGAAGGAGGGCTTAAATTCGAAATTATGACAATATTAAATGGGTTAAGGATTCATCTGAACTGTCACCTTCAGGTCCAGCAGAATATCGATGATGTTGGTTTCCGGGAGAAGACAAATTCTGCTTACCCTTACTGATCTACATCTTGGCATGTTCCCAGCAGCCTCATTTGAGGAGAATGCACATGGAAGAGCCTCAAGTAGTCAGGATCAGTGGAAAATGAACAAACGTTCGTACTCATCTTAGGAAAGGCCAGGTGAATTAATGAAATGTGTCTACATTTAACACAGAAAGGCTGGCCTGCTACTTTCAAGTGTTTTCAGTTAATCAACTTGTGTGTATTAAGCTTACCAACCAGAAATTCTTCAGAGGCCAGTTTTAACAAAATGTAATTTATTTTAAAATGATATTGAAAAAGCATGAATCTCCCTTGGGTGTTAAAGGGATTTTTCACGGACATAGTTTAAACAGAAATGTTTAAATTTTATTGCAACGAGCATTTCACATGACAAAACTGTATGGCTGGATGAGCAGGTGAAGTCTGTTAGCTGTAGCATCCCCACCACCACCACCAGGAAGGTGCATTGGACTTAACTGCTATGTATATAATAGGTTGTGAAGAGTTAACATTAGTGTAGGAGCAACTCTCATGGCTTAGTTAGCAGCCAGCATTGTAAAACAGCTGCTTAGGACTTCGATATTTTGTTTTGCTTTTTTGATTTTATTTCTGTACTAGAAATTAAATAAACAGTTTTCACAGCAAACTATATACCCAGACTTAATTTGAGATAGGTCTCATTAACTTGCTAAGCTGCTAAGGTAGGGCTCAAATTGGTGATCCTCCTCCAGGGTGCTGGGATTTTGTGTCTGAAACATCAGGCCCAGCTAGGAATATCTTAATTATGTTGATGTCAATAGATATCTTGATTCATTTCCATTGCTGTATACTATCCCATAATATGAATATAACTAGTTTTAGTTATAATTTCCTGTTAAGCAGTTTCCTTATTGCATTTTCTTTTTGCCCGCTGTGGAAATACTTATTGTGGATATTACATATGATGTTGCTGTGAACACTTTTTCACTACAGTGCTATCCACACTAAATAAAATTGAGCATTTTAACCATTATTAGGTGTGTGGTTCAGAGACACTAAGTATCTTGACTCTGGTGTACTTGCCATCTCCAGAATCTTTCATCATGCCAAACTGAAGCTGTACCATTAAACAATCTCATACTCCTTTCCCCTGAACTGCTCATAATCATGAGTTTACTTTCTCTCTCACTATGAATATCTCCCCCAGGACTTAGGACCTCTAGTGGAATCATACAGTAGCAAATATCTGTGACTGACTAATTACACTGAGGATGATGTCCTTAAGGATTATGTATCTTGGCACATTCACATATGCTAAACATGTACTCTGCCACTGATCTACCATTGAGCTACATCTCCAGGATACAGAATTTAATTTTAAAGGCTGAATGCTAGTCCACTGTATTATACACCATACAATCCATTCATCAATAAATGCATATTTTGGTTGTTTCAAACTTCCATTCCAGAAGTGAAATTGCAGGATCATTTATTAAGTGTATGTTTAATTTTTGTAATAGTCGCTATATTACTTCCCATTTTATATTACAACAGGATTACACTGCTTAACGATTCCAACTTCTCAATATCCTTGGAAACACTTGTGGTTTAAAAATAATTTCCTCAATAAGTGTGAGCAGATATCCCATTATGGTTTTGATTCCCAAATTTTCTTTTTCTTATTTTTTTATGTATTTCGTTGTTACAGGGTCTCTACACAGCTCAAAATCCTGGTGATCCTTCTGTTTTCAGCCTCCCCAGTGCAGGAACTGCAGGTGTGCACTACCATGCCTGGCCTCAGTGGCTGGCTCAGCCCGCCCTGGGGGCAAAGCTGGTGTGGCTTGTGGCACCTGGGATTGAGCTGTGGTTCCTGGGCTTGCCTAAATTTGCCTAAGCAGATGCTTTACTCTGCTATCTCACAGGCCCCAGATTCCCAATTTTTGCATGAGGTTTTTTCTTTTTTCTTTTTCTTTTTTTTTTTTTTTTTTTTTGCGGAACTGGGGATTGAACTCAGGCCCTTGCGCTTGCCAAGCATGAGGTTCTGATGGGGACACCTAGACATAAACCATAATAGTCAAATCTCTTAACAAACATCAAAACAAAGTCCTAGGCAGAGGCTTTTTAAAAATCAATTAAAACTGCAGTCTTATCAACAAAAGCTCAAATTTGGAAACTGAAAGTGATAGCAATGGATCTGACTGTAATTGATGAGAACTCTTTGTGATTAACCACCTGGATTCCTTTTAATTCTTTCAGTATCAGCTTATACTACATTACTTCCCCACCCCCAACCCCACCCTTGAACCAGGAATTGAACTCAGGCACTTGCGCTTTCTATCATTCTACTGAGCTATCTCCCCGGCCCCTTATAATACATTTCTATTCCCTGCTACCCGGGCTTTCAAGCATTCTGGTTTATGATGTCTACTACAGCTACCTGTTTGAATTTAAAGACTGAGGTCCTAACAGACTTGAAATAGCTCACATTTCCTCATAGTCAGATGCTTGGATACTAGATTGGTCTCTCATATTGAACATTAAATCACAACTTCTTCATTCTTATCTGGAAATTTCATGAGTGCCTCTTGCTAAAAAATTTTACTTGATTTTTGTGCCTAATTACTGAGTAAAAAGGACGTGAAGATAGATAGATAGATAGATAGATAGATAGATAGATAGATAATCAGAGCAGTATTGTTATACAATTGTTTATCAAGTACTGAACACTCTTAGCCAAAATTTAAGAACTACTCACATTAAATTATATGAGGAAAGTAGGTAGGAACTTGAAAAACAATTTCAAAGACATTGTTATTGTAGCACATAGAGGATAAGTGTACTCTGAGTATTCATATTTCAAATGAAGAAAATGAAATAAGAAGCTAAAATGAATGGCAGTATACTGTGCTTGTCCCCATGACAAAAGTAAAGAAAAATAAAATTAAAGAATTACGTTTTAGAGAGAAAAAACGTACATGTATTTGAGACTAGTATTTTTCTTTTCCTTTCTGCAGAAGTAGACCAGCTTTACAATGTGGGAAATCATCTAACAGAGTACTTTATTGTTCTGCTGATAGCCAGGGTTTGTAAGCAATATAATTTATTTTTCATGTGTGCTATTGCATACAGACCTTCCTCCTCTCCCCATACATACTTTCCCTGACTCTTTCCTGTCTTTCTTTAGTACTGCAATGTTCTGTATCCAGTAACAAGCTCACCAACAAATCAAGGGCTAAAGATGTATGTTTTATTTTTCTTTATCCCTGCAACACATAGCACGTAGAGTAGACTCTCCATAAATATAGGCAAATTTCTCCCCAAGGACTAAAAAGTATTTCCATGAATATAAATAATTCTTTAAATTCTCTAAAATTATAAAGAGCTTTATTTTGGGTTTTTGTTGTTTGCTTGTCTTTTTGAGACAGGTTTTCACTATGTAGTTTTGGCTCGTCTTTAACTCATTTTGTAGCTCAGGCTGGCCTCAAACTTGCAGAGATCCTCCTGTCTCAGCCTCCTGAGTGCTGGCACAAGATGTCTGTGTCACCAAGCCCAGGTTCTATGTTAATGTTAATTGGCACTTTGTAAAATTTCCATGGTCACAGGCTCTCCTTTTTCTTTTATTAGTACACGTTTGCAATACATAATGACTACATTCATTGGGGGTATCTGGAACACGTACATGATAGACCTTCTTCGTTTCATAACCCTTTTCCTCTTGCCCTGTTCTCTTCCCTCTATCTATAGGTCCCCTTCCCATTTAAAGCAGATTTCTTTCCTTTTATCTAAATTTCAGTTTGCTCTTCATTTTAATTTCGATTTCTCATATAAGAAAATCATGTGATATTTAAGATTGTGTGTCTGATTTATTACACTAAACATTATGTATTCAAGATGTTTCCATTTTCCTATAAATGACTCAAGTTCATCCTTCTTTATAACAGAGTAGTATTCCATTGTATGTTAGAAATACCACAATTTTCTTTTCCAATCATTTGCTGAATGAAAATATAGGCTGCTTCTGAGATTGACCTACTATGAACTGTACTACTATAAACATGAGGGCTCATGTATCACTGTAATATGATCACTTTCATTTTTTCAGGAAGAGAGCTATTGGGAAAAATTTAGATTGAAGTGTAAATCTATTTTTAGTTAGTGTTTTCTTTTACCAAGGCTCGCTTTAAACTCACTGTGTAGCTCAGTCTGGCTACCAACTTACAGAGATCCTCCTGCTTGTCTCTGCAGAGTGCTGGGATCACAGTTGTGAAACACCATGTCAGGACCTACTTTTAATTTTTTGAAGAATCTCCTTGCTGATTTCTATAGTGTTTGTGCTAGTTTGCATTGACTACAATAATATAGGCTTCCTTTTTTCCATGGTCTCAACACCATTTGTTATTAAATTTTCTAAGGGTAGCAATTAATTAAGGCATAAAATGGAATCTCAGTATTCAATTTGCATTTGTGTAATAGCCAGCAATGTTGAACATTTTTAATACATTTTTAGCTGTTTGTACTTCTTCCAAGAAGTGTCTATTCATTTAAGTTGCCTAATTTTATTACATCTTTAATTTTGGGAGTCCTAATAATTTTTAGAATGGTGTATGTATTCTAGATATATCCTTTGTCCAAGGTGCAGCTGGCAAAAATTTTCCCCATTCCATCAATGTCTCCTTACTCTGCTAGATTTTTCTCTTTCTTATACAGAAGTTTTTCAATTGGATATGATACCATTTACTAAATCTTGATGTTATTTCTTGTGCAATTGGGGTTGTACTTGTTAAGATTCTGTAGTTTCTTTCTTAGTGTGGCTTTGTTTGCTAGGAAAACCAGTTCGTAAGATAACTGATTACATTCAGTCACAGTAAATATTTTTACTGAAAAATATTCTCAGGGTTAAATTCCTTGGAACAAAGTTTTATATAGTAAAAAGGCATTTTTTTCAAAGTAATTAATTATATTCACTACATGACATTCATGTTGTCAACTTTACCCCACTGTGAGAATTACAAAATCAGTCATAAAATTAACTCTGTCAATTTATACTATAATTCCAGACTACTAAGCCAGTTAGGTTCACTAGTGTTTCTCCAAGTCAGACCTATAGTGAGTCCCATAAATTGTCATTTCTTTCTCCACTCCAGTGCTAAAAATATTTATTGCTCCCTCTCATATATGGGGGAATGTATCAAGAAGTAAAAAATAAACATAACCTAGCGAATTAGTCATCTCTGCCAGCTATAGTACTGAAAAGTTAACTATTTTTAATTTGTTAGGCTAATTTGACTTCAAGCATATTTATTGCACAGCATTAATAGACTGAATTCTATTAGTGTATTAGGATTTTTCTTAAATGAAAACAGCAGATACATTCATATTTTGTTTCCTTCAAATAGAGTACTATTTCTTGTGTCACAAACAATGACATAAACAAGTCTTCTGGGGCCAGTGAGATAGCTCAGCGGTCTAAAGCACCTGCTTAGGCAAGCTTAGGTAAAGCGCAGGGGCTAAGGTTCGATTCTGGCACCACAGGCCATGCCAGCTATGCCCCTAGGGCAGACCTAGCTGGCCACAACAAAAACGTCTTCTACAAAAAATAAGTAATATTTATTTTACTTCTATATATAAATATATGTTACTTACTTTTTCATAGTACTTGTAGGTGGTAAGGACAATTTTTTGGCAATTCTTATTGTTCATTTTTCAATGTTCTAAACGTATGTCAATTTAAATATAAGAAAAAGTTAACCTTGTTTTTCTCTGAATATACAATTCTGAAAATCACTCTTAATTCTTTTTATTTTTTCATTTTTTTTCTTTGTCACTATCAATGTCAATCAATCTGTCTGTCTGTCTCTTTCTCTTATTCCACACCCACGTAGACATTTAACATTTTTTGGTAAGGTCTGCTTTTTTAAATTTTCCTTGGGCTCTTTTCTAAAACAAAACTTTAAAAATTGGCATTTACACATAACAAAAAGGTCATGTGTTTGCACAGAGCAACACAATAACTAGGTATGATTATTTCAAGTTAAATATATCATATATAAACATATATATATATATATATATATATATATATATATATATATACATATATATACACACACATACATACATACATTTAGGAGGTGGACAGAAATGTAATACTTCCTATTTTAATAGAAGACAGCTATATATGTTTCACAACATTTATCATCATGGGCCGTGTGTGTGTGTGTGTGTGTGTGTGTGTGTGTGTGTTTTCAGGATAAAACATTTTAACATATTTAAGTACAGAGGAAAATATTGAAAAATAATGTCTTCAAAGCACTTAGTGTTGACAAGAAATATTAATTTAATTTGTACTACACAAATTACATTTAAAGGTATTTTCTCTAGAGAATTTAACAAGCTGAAAATTTTTAGTATAATGAAGTTTTCATACAATTTAAAAGGATAGTGTGGTAAATGATATCTAAACAGATGTAATCAAATTGTGAGAAAAATAAGTGTAACATGCAAAACATTAGCTGAATAATTTGCACCAATGAATGCAAACTGATGACTATTTGAACTTAAAGGAAAATCTTCAAATAAGCTATAGGTCTTTAAGTTTTTGTAGGAGAACTAAAGTTGAATTCCTTTTCCTTTCTATAGTATTAGAGAGAATAAAGATGTGAGCTTTCTTTTCATCTGAGGTCAAACTGTTTAGAAAAATATTCTGAGAGATATATTCACTTATATCTATAGCAAGTAGAAAAACCACATGTATAAACTTTATTCCTATGCCTAACATAAGTCATCTATCTCTATCCCTGCTCTGATTGCCTTATCGCAAAGTTCTAAGTTTTCTCCTGTGGGCTGCAGAGAATAAACACATAATGAATGCTCCTATTAATATGAATCTGGAAAATATGTGATCTTTAATAAATTGAGGTTTACCTTTTCAAAACAAACCTCCTATAAAGACATACACTGCCTTCTTCATGTTTCCTTTCTTCTGAAGCAGTCAATCAGTGTTACCACTTGATTACACAGAATGATAAGGAGACCTGCTTCCCTGAATCCTACACTGGGGAAACAAGCTGATTTCTAAGTAACAATGTTTAAAGTACATGGTCATGTATTCACAGGATTACAAGATCAAAGAGCTAGGACTATATGTTTCTAGCTTTTATAGGGGTGCCTATTTTGAAGAAGACAAACTCAGAAGAATGGCTTTTCTTTAGGTTTACATATGGCTAGAAGGGAATTATAGGTGAGAATCTGTGATTGGATTTCAGAACTACCCTCCAAATATCTTGACTATCTGACAAGTCAGATGATCAAAATCATCTTTTGCTATGACTACTCATTGTTGGGTGCAAGTCTGTATACACAGATGAGCCATATGTGTTTTAGGATACATAGTGGGCAACGATGGAAATGAAAGACTTCATGGAAGATGATTTCATTAAAAATAAATTTAGGGCTGGTGAGATAGCTCAGCAGACTAAGCCCCTGCTTAGGCAAGTGCAGGGACCAGGGTTCCATCCCCAGCACCACATGCCACAGCAGCCCTGTGCATGGGCACACTGAGCCGGTGACTGAGTCTGGGCATGGTGGTGCTCACCTGCAATCCCAGTGCTGGGGAGGCTGAAAACACGAGGATCACTATGAGTCTCAGCTGCATAGTGAAACCTGTACCAAGTACATGAATTAAAAAACATAAATTTAGTGCACCATCACTCTGAAGATGAGGCAGGACGATCACTATGAGTTTAAGTCCAAGCTGGGCTCCATTGTGAGTTCAAGGGCAAACTAAACCACATAGCAAGTCCCTGCTCCCAAACAAAAACAAAAGCAAGTTAAACACTTCTCAACTTATTGAGTTAAATAATATTAATGTCTGCTTTTTCAAAACTTATAAATTTCAGTATACTGATTTACATGAAGACTGTAGGAAACAAATATGCATGATTCAGTTATAAAAAATGAATGTAAACTATCACCACTGGCATAGTATCACAGCAGTAGATTATTCATCTTTAAGAAAAACTCTTCAGTGGTGCTCAAAGCCAAGAGCCTAGTAAGCATGATACAATGAAATACAATGGACTTATGAAAGGCGAAACAGCACATAAAATGAACAAGAAAAGCTATTTAAAATTAAAAATTACATGCTCTCCTTGTTCATTGCATGGTGCTTAGTTATTGTAGAGCTCTAATCTGTTGAACGTTCTTGCTTCAATGCAGTATAATGAGATACAAAAGCGTAAATGAAAATGTTTGTGTCCAGTGATCATCAATTCCATGAATAACGGTACAGTGTGTTGTTATATTTTATACTGCCATTGTTAAATTCAAAGTAACATAAACAAAGTCCCTTACATTAAAACCAAAACCCCCTCAGGCTTAATCAACATTATGTTAAAAAGAAATCAAATATATCCAGTTAGCATACGTACATGTATACATAAGCATACGAAAATACTTATAACAATTACAATACTCTTTTCTGCAACTTGCCAGGTGGGCATAGCTGGTATTTATACCTTTCTTTATTATCCTCCTGTATTTTCTTGGCTTTCAGTAATTACCTCAACAGGTCTTGGTTATTTACCTGGCAAGATGAGTCATATCTTTACTCTTAAGTATAGGCCATTTACCATCATGCCTAGATTATTGTACTTTACCACTGACCTTCATAAAAGTGTACTGTAATACCAGGAGATGCTCTAAGATATTTCTTGCATTTAAACATTTTTCTTTAGACTAGAAGTCTGATTTTCCTGTGGTCCTCTGGATCAATCACTTTTGCCATTGCCGTAAGTAATTTTTTAGCTTGTTGCTTCAGAGTTACATGAAGTAAATGAACATGGGGGAAGTCTTACCTTCCAGTTCAATGGAATCATTGTTGTCCATGCTCAGAGAACTCTTTCCATCTCTAAAACTGAGGCTTCTCAGCCACCAGACCATAAAGTTATGGGAACATGAAGTAAAAGTTTCACTGGTATGTCGCTAAGAATAGGCATGAAGGGTAACCACTATTTCTACCCATAGATTCCTAGACCCATGAGACAGTTATGGTGAAACTACATCAAATATTGGTGCTACAGTTTGTTTATGCATGTCCCCCCAACACCTCATGTGTTCATAGGGAGCTTTTTGAAGGCAACTGAATCTAGAATTTGTGAATGATATAGTCCAATGCTGGGAAAGAGGGTGTGAGCCCTATGCCTGCCCTAGGCTAGGTAGCCTGTGTGCATTGTAAGGGACTGCTTTTTCCCTTGCTCTCTCCTCTCCTCAGTTGTTGCTTTTGCTGTTTTCTGCTGCCATGAATGGTTGTCTTTCTGTCATATACCACCCTAACTTAGAGCCAGCAGATTATGGATGGAAACCTCTATAAACTGTGAACTAAATCAACCTTTCCTCCCATAACTTTAAGCTTTCGGTATTTTGTCTGAGCAATGAGGTAAGTAACTAAGATAATTGGACCCTTATTCAGAACAAATCCAGCATGCTGGAAAGGTTTGTCTCAGCTCTGCAAGGAAGGCCACCTACCTGCAGCTAGAACTCCATTTTCAAAAGTCCATTCCACCATTCCATCAACCCACCTGTTTTTAGATGGTGGGAACTAGAGTAAAAACAATGTTTCCTGGAGCATGAGCCCACTGGCACATTCCTTAGGCTATGAAGTATGTTTCATGATCAAAAGCAATACTGTACAGAATACCACAGATGTGGATGAGACATTCTACAGCGTCTCTGGATGGTAGTTTTGGTGTTATGTGCAGGGAAGGCAAATGCATACCCAGTATAATTGTGTATTCCAGTAAGAGCAAAGCACAAATCTTTCAATAATGAATGTGCCCCAATGTAGACAACCTTCCAATAGGCAGTAGGTTGAATGATCACCTGGGAAATGGAGCCACACCAGGGACACAGCAGTGGTCAGTGCTTCTGGAAGATACTCACTTCAGCAGGGGATATAACTAGGGGAGTAGAAGTCCATGTTGCCGATCCCATCTATAACAACCATCCCTCTCACCACATTCACTTTGCTCAATAGCCTATAGGGAATGAGGGGTAGTTGGTGAAAGAGGTTGACTGCTATCCATGGAATAGGTTATCCTATCCATTTGATTATTAAAACTCTCTTCTGTTAAGATCACCTTTGGTGAGCATTTACATGGGACACAAATATCTCTACATTTCTTTCCCATATGGAGAGGCTGGTCCATATACTTCTTCCCCAAATGTCTTTGCAATTGGTGCTCTAGTCATGTTCATAGCAAGTCTTTGGGTATCTGGCCAAATCATTATCTACAGCCAATGAATTAATAAACCCAAACTGGCCATGTTTTCTTCCAAGGAAAACATACAACCAGAAATACTGTCCAAATTCTGCCTACTGTGAAGACCTCTCTTTATTGTTGTCCTACAGAGAGTTCCAGAAAAGGTGTATAATTCTGTAGCTGGCAATTTTAAGTTATGCCTGCATATCACACAGAACCATCTATAAACCAAGACCTCATCTTCTCTTCATTTATTAAATGATAATAGTATATACCTTATGAGGCCATAGAACATGCTGGTGAACAGAAAGCAGAATAGCAGGAGTAGGAACCATGGGCATTGGGGCTACTTTTCTACATAAATTGATTTTACATTCAGTACCTGCTTCAGCAGGATCATATATATCACTTCTTTTTGGTGACAAACTGCTGCAGTTCACATTCAATTTTATGACTTAGTGTGTCAGATAGCAGCCCCCAGGCCCATAATGGGTCTTTCAGGCTACATAGTAACCTGGTATCCCATAGTCAAGGTTGATTTCTACAAAGGTTCAGTAGCAGGCCAGGAATTGTTTTTCAAAGAGAAAGTAGTTGTCTGCAGATGATGGCAGAGCCTTGCTCCAAAATCCCAAAGGTCATCACTACAATTCACCTACAGGTGCATGCCAGAGATGCCAATCAGCAACCATTTGGCATCTGACAGAACATATGGCTGCAATAGCAGAGCAGCTAGAACAGCACCCTGGAGATATTGCAGAACCTTCTCTTATTCCACCTGCTCAAAATAAGCAGCTTTCCAAGTCACTCAGTAAATAGGCTGGATTAACACACTTAAGTGCGGAATTTGTTGCCTCCAAAATAAGCCCTGTGTTTCATTCTTGGATGTAGGAAAGGTCAGATAAAGCAACTTATCCATCACCAGAGAAGGAATATCTTAGTTTGCCCCACATCAATGGACTAGAAATTTCACTGTGGTGCAGGGACCTTGAATTTTAGTTGGATTTATTCCCCTTCATGTAGCACATAAATGCTTTACCAAGTGGTCCTGGGTGATTACTATCTCTTGCTCACTTGGTTCAATCAGTACAATGTCACTGAGATAATGAACTAGTATGATACTTTATGGGAAAGATGATCAAGATACCTATACACTAAGTTGTGACACAGCTAGAAAATTACTATATTTCTGAGGCAGGAGAATAAGGCATTTTACTGGCCTTCAGTAAATTGTTTCTGATGGCCCTTGTGGACAGTTATCAAGAAAAAAGCATTTCAAAATCTATAGCTTCATACCACATACCAGATGTGTTAATCTACTCAAGCAAGGAAACCATACCTGTTATATCAAGTGCCACTGGTATCACCATTTTATTAAACTTATGGTAATCTATAATCATTCCCCACATCTGTCTGTGTTTTATTTAGGCTAAGTAGAAGAATGGGTTTGTAAATGAGGTTGTAATGAGAAGAACCACCCTGCATCTTTCAAGTCCTTGAGGGTGGTGCTAATCTTCACAATATTTTTTTATTTTTATTTTTTTGTTTTATTATTATCTCAGGTACATTCATCTCTAATGGCTTTTTTCCTGGCCTTTCCTATCATTACAGCTCTCATAACACAGGATGGGAAAACAATATGTGGAATTCTGCCAAGTACTAATTATATTCATCTCAATTATTCATTCTAAAACTGGAGAAATGACCATAGGTTGGATTTGGAAGTGTCAAACTCTGAGTCAAGCCATGGCTAAAACTCCATGATCACCTGATCTGCATGGCTCCATACTCTTAGAGGAGGGCTAGAATGATGATGTACATCTGCTAGAATCTGTTACTTTAAAATCAGTGTCTAGTGCTCTCCAGCAGGTCTGATCATTTCCTTTTTGTGAAATAATACTTGCCCTTGTAGAAGGGAAAATATGAAAGAAAAACTTATAGGAAAGCCTTTTAGTAGTTGTTTCGGGTCCTTTCTCTGGGAGACACAGCCTCTGTTCCATTCTAGAGGTTCCAGGTCTCTAAACTGGCTTTCCTAGAAATTGATTGAGAGACCATGGTTATCTGTTGCTATAATTTCAGGCTGAATTTTGTTAATTTGCCCTGAAATATTTCTTATATAAATCCAGTAAATATTTAGTAGGTTTTCTAACTACTTGACTTCAGAGAAAACCATAACTAATAAAAACAATATCTTTGCTGTCCATTATGGTATGTCCACCATCCACCTTGTCTTTGACAGCTAAACACTGTCAATTGGCTAATGACATTACAGGATGTAATAATACCCCTTGCATTTAGGTTTTCCTATTGAGCAGTTATGATCTCCACCACCATTTCTGGCATACTGAGAAGAACAGTTACTGCATTGTTCAAAGATGGTATTGTTCCCCTTGCAAACTTTTTTCAAGGTATTCATGTGGGGTACCAAATAAACTATTAGCACCTTGTGTACCTCCATGAGTTATAACATTAAATCCAGAATGTTTACATAATGGGCCCATATCAATAAACTCAGCCTGATCTACATTTATGTTTCTTCCACCATTATTGCAGATAATGCTTCTGCCCATTCCCCAGACCTTTGCTTATAAGAATTAAAAACCTCAGCAATTTCTATGGGAGTACAGAGTATTTCCTCACGCACTAATACTATATACCTCACCTTAGGAGGCTTTTGAGATGTGAGACTGTTTATAGGCCTAGAGGCTAAAGTCTGTGGTCAGGGTCCTGAGGACCTTGCTTGGTAACTACACCAGAGAGGATCATCACAGACCCCATAGGTAACACAGGATTACTATCCCTAGGTAGAGGTGGTAGGGCCAAATCACAGGGTGGGGGTAGAGTTGCTTTGGACTCACTGTGGGAAAATATCTTCCTGTGGCAAAATAATCTCAACAGAATTTAGGGAGTCAGTTTCCTTAGCTTCCTCAGGTTCCTGTGAAACATCTCACATCCAATTTATAAGATTCCATTCTTTTCCACTCAGCATGTTCCCTTAATTATAAATACATTTGGAAGGGTGAGCATTTAATTTGCACTGTAATTCAGCGAATCACACTAATAGAACTTGTGTTTGATTTTCAACAATTTCAGCCCCAGGGTAAAGGAAGGATTTTCCTTCAGAGCATACACGGAAGCATTTAGATTCTTTATGTATGTCTGGATCTAGGAATTTCAATCTTTGATCTCATTATTTCCCATTAGCAGTGTATTCAGAGTTGCTAAGAGCAAAAACACAGCATTATAAATTTCACTCTTCCAAAAAGCTCAAATGTATTGTATATAGAGTTACTAAGTTCCTTGTATCTCACCAGTGATGAGTTACCATAACCAAATAAATCTCTTTCGCTTATTACTGCAGATAGTTCACACTACGTACTATTAGTACATGCTACATCAATAAGAGAAAAGACCATGACAAGTTTAGGCATCATCAACTCAGCAGGAATCACTAAAGTAATATGAGAAAGTCGCCCTTACAATTCTGCTTCTCTAGAAACTGGAATCTAACTCTGCCTTTGCTTCTGAGGTAACAAAGTGGTAAACAATCTCCCAGGAAATTAGTTTCACATTTGTAACACATTGCAAACAATAATCAACACTACCTGCACAAAACTGCTTTAAGAGCCTATACAATACCAAACAATAGTACACTACTCAATTAAGTTGATTATGTGTTATTTTATTAGAAATAGGTAGGATCTACTGCCTAGATACGTTAAATTCTTTTACAGGAAAAGAAAGTATCTATTAATATGCCTAAAATTATTTCCAACTAAATGTAAATAAAAAAGATTGATTCCAAGTTTTATAAGCTGCCAGAAAGCAAAACAAATCTACAAGATGTTTTCTCCATTTTCAAAATTCTGTTAGTAGCAGAATGAGTTCTACAATGCTTCCTTGAAGTGAACCATGTGTAATGAACTCTTCTGTTATGGTGCAAGGACAGGCAGGGCCCAGCATGGTCTTACAAATAGTAAACCTAGATTTACGTACCAATTTGGACACCAAGATAGTGTTGTAGGTCTGCATAAATTATATTATCTCCTTAGGCATTTTTTTTCTATTTTGCAAATAGAACTAATAAAATCTAACTTCACAAACATAAGGAAAACACTTTATAAACTATGAACACACCAGTAGCCAAATGTGTGGACTATTGGCCATGGTTAATTTAACTTTCTGTATATACTACAGTGGTAATTTTTAAAAATATCTTTAATTTAAAATTAGTATCTCCATATAAATTTATTAACCCATGAAGGAAGGTGAATTGCTGGCTTACTTTGACAGAAACCAATACACTTTACATCTACAAATGATAAGAAATCTGATAATTAATTACATATTCAGTAGTCTTTCTGGCAAACACATGGCTTTATACTTGTGAGGAAAAAAAATCTCTCATTGTTTATAAAGAAAATTTATTAAGTAAAAGGTACATTGCCAGTAATCATGTCAAAAATATGTCCCCTCACTTAGAACATACTTATCCCACCGCATCCCTTCTGCCACTTTCGGAAGTATTTGGGAAGTTATTTTAGTCATTGTGTTTAGTTACACTATAATGGCCTCTTTGATGTCCTGAGTTGATTCAGTGTTTATATTTCATGGTCATTTTAACTTTTGGAAAGAGCTAAAAGTTGCATGGTACCATATCTGGAGAATAAGGTGGATACCGACACACTATAATGATTTTATTAGCCTGACTTTCCATTGCATGGCACTCAACAGCAGGACTCACAGCACTCTGTATTTTTCTTCATAAAGACACAAAAGAAGACATCTAGAGCTGCTTCAGAAAGTGGCAAGAATAATGTGCTAAGTATTTTGGAAGTGAAAGGGATTAATGACAATGTCTCTTCATTGTAATTTTAAAAAAACCAACTGAACAGCATACTTTTTAATCAGCCTCTGTACAATAGACAGTGGAGATACAATGTCAAATATCCATCCAAATATTATGAATGCTTGGACTAGTGAAGGTGAAAGAGAAATAAAACTGTAGGTTATAATCATCATATGAAGGTACAATGAGAAAATGGTTACCTGCAACCCAAGGAGAAAAGAATCACCAGAAACCAGCCAACATCATGATCATGGATGTCCCTTTTTCAAAACTACAACAAAATAAATTCCTTTGGTTTAAGCTACTCAAACTGTGGTATTCTTTTGCCAGCCCAAGCTGACCAATATGGTAACCAAAATACTTTGTTTCTCTGAGCATCAGTTTTCTTACCATAGCCTCAAGAGTCTGGACTAGATATCCTCTTACACTAGGTTTTTAAGTTTATATTGCGATAATCCATATCATTTTGTCTAAAAGTCAGTTAGGCACTATGAAATTTTTGGAGTACTTGCATACATCTATAGTGTTATGTCTTCATAGATTTTCTTTTGAATTATATATTTGAAAATTATATTGCCATAGACAGTAGTCATTTTTCCTCATGAATCATATTTTTGGTACAAAATTTTCCATATCACAATGAAACTAATCCTATGTTACTTCCTTTGTTACAATTTCTGGAGGAAATAGTTGGATGTGTTTCTTTGTATTTGGAGGGTAATGCCTAAAATATCCTCTGACTAATACAATGATTGCATTTGGATATGGTACCTTGTTGTAGCCATTCTACCATAAATAATGGTGAATGTTATAAATATAGCACAATTACATTATTGTGTTAATCCTAATGACTTATGTAAGATATGTAAAATTTTTAGTATAATGAACCCACATGTTTTCTTTAGTACCTTTCTATATTTCACATCTGTATTTAAGCATATCATTGTAATATATCATAAGGTGTATGTTATAGTTTTTTTCTAGTTCTCCCAAAGCCTCATGCAAGTCATGGGACAGAGGAAGCTTGAGGAGCAGCAAGTGGCTTGAGGGGCATGGCCAGAGGAATAGGGTGGGGCTTGAAAGGTGGGGCCAAAGGCTTGAACCCTTAAACTGGTAGTACTTGCTTCCCCAGGCCAGAGGCCTCTTTTGGGGGTGTGGAGTAGGTCATCCTAGACAACACAGCGTTCCAGCCTCTCCTGCAGAACCTGTAGAGCTGGGCAGTGGTATCTGCAATTGAAGCAGCCTGAGGCAGAGAGATGCTTAGAGAAGAAAGAGACGCTGACCCTCTTTCCTGAGTAAATGAGGCTCCAAGGTCTTGCTTCATAATTCAGGCTGTTTTAAACTATGAAACCTCCAGTAACTATGAGCTAAATAAACCTTTCCTTCCTTTGTTTTGAGTGTCGGGTTTTTGTCCCAGCAAGGAGAGAAGAGTATCTAAGACAGTAAATCTTTCTGTCCAAGTATACTGACTAGAAAATCATAATAAAAGCAAGGCATAATATTTAAAGGCAGGGGTAAAATGTTTCTGGTAAGAATACCAAAATTTAAATGAGCTGTGAATGAATTAAAAAGTACTGATAGAGTCAAGATATCCAAATCAGTGTACAAAAAGATCAATGTCTTCTTATAACTTCCTGCCAGCGTCACTACTTGTTTGTGATATGAACCAAATGTGCCAGACATTGTGATTTTCTTATTCATCTTCAAATATATTATGAAACTTCCTAGTTGTCTATCATCTAGTACCATTCTTTAACATTATAATTTTTTCAATTTATGCTAACATGAGTACACTGTATGTCATTTTATTTGACCTTGGAAAAATATATGAAAATAAACAAGGGTTAGTTCATTTCCTCATTTATAGATGAAGAAACTGAGGGTAAGAGAAGGCAAACACTTTAGCTATGAACACCTGTGTGGTGATTGACAAGGGGGAAGCTGAAATACTCTAAGCCCATAGTGCTCTACCCTCCTTATAATCACTTACCTTCATAAGCCTTAATACTATTATCCCTCAAAATCCTTCTGTTTCAAACTTACAAATACACCCAAAAACCAATGCTTCCTCTATCCTCTGAACTATTTTTCTGAATGGCTATTTTTACATTTATCAACTGGCCCCATGATGTCACATAATGTTCTATGTGTAGATTTCCTGGCTACTCAATCACATAATAAGCTTTTTGAGGTTTTTTGAGTATGTTTTGTATAGTTTTGATCCCTCTGTTTTTGTAGACCACTACATTTTTTCTTGTCTTTCTTTGTGCTGGCCTAGTACACCTTCACTTTTGGAACTCTTACCTTTGGCAACAGCATGCTTTAGGTCAAGACCAATCTGCCTTTGTCAGCACTCTTGATAGCCCTGGGAATAAAGGTACTTTGGCCTTAGACAATTAATGCTTTTGTAATCTATAGAAGGTTAATCTGTCTCTCTAATTAGAATGTGAATCAAATTGATGGAAAAGAGGAAGAAAGTAGTGGGAGCTGATGCAACCCAAGGCAACATTCTTAAAAGATTTGTCATTTATTTCTACTTTCTGAGTTTTGTGAATTGCCATTTTGCTGTTCTTTTCTTTTTTTTTTTCTTTTTTCTTTCTTTCTTTCTTTCTTTTTTTTTTTTGGATACTAGAATAGAACTCAAGACTTCATGCTTCCCAGGCAGGCACTATGCTGCTGATCTGGATGCTGGCTGTTCTTTGAAAGGCTAACTTCTTCAGCTTTCCCCAGTTTCTGGCTGAGATATTGAAGATCTTTCCAATAAATTCCATTTTTTGCTTGCATTAAGCAGAGCTCCTTTGTGTGGCATGCAAAAATAAATCTATATCTGATATAACCAGAAAGCACATAGGGAGTATTCAGTATATTTAAATGCTTTGTTTTTATGCAGATTATGTATGATATTCCCTGAAAACAAAAATAAATATGCTTGAAGTATAGAACTGCTATGGATGAGAATTTTTAATAACCCAAGCCAAATACAGGCAAAACTAACATCAGAAACATCGCTGAAATTATTTTTATTACAATTGAGCATACTGGTTTGGTAACTCACAATGTGAGGTTTCACTGATGAAATTAAAGTATTTTGTGGTGCGTTTAGTGCATGCAAAAATGATGGACTTGTGTTGGCAGCACATATACCTGTAATAATGATATTTTAGTATTGACTTGTTAGTTATGCTGTTTTTTAAATTTTTTCCAAATATCACAGCAGTAAACATCTGAGTTTTTACCTTACGCTAATACAAGCTACATCAGGTAAGTTTAACCGCTTACATCATGGCTCCCTTTTGACTAGTTGAGGAAATCATCACTAGAAAAATTTAAGTCAGTAACAGGCCTCACTCTTAAAGCATAACCAGTATTCTACATGTGTAATTTCCCTGCTAATTTTTAAAGAAAGAAACAGACAAAAATCAACCAAGCATTTCTTTATAAGTGAAATTTAACTAATCATGTATCAGTAGTTATCTAACTCTATTTTAAACAGGCTACATAAACTTAAGCTATTTCTATGTACTTCAATACATTTCTGTCATTCTAGACATTTACATTAGTCAGAAAACTTTGTATTCTCGGAACATCTTTTTAGTACTAGAGAGTAAGGGAATATCATGCATGTATATGATATTTCTTTTTATTAATGACAAGTGTTTCCCTGTAAATATTTCCCAAAGGATAAAATTCTACTGAAAACTGGAAGGGGGAATTTTAAAGTCTTTACTTCTTTGTCTTTTAAAACACCTATTACTACATGATAGTATTTCCCACAAGATTATTTTTTATTTCATTTGAAGTTCGCAAAAATCTTTGTGCTGAATCCTTTGAGCATATCTCTAGTGATAGATGTCAGATCAGCATTGTATGGAAGAACTTTTATTTGACAGGTAGGTGACAGGGAGAAACCTCTCTCCAAAATATAAGATGTAACTGCCAAATCCTTCTGTGAGATTGCTGCAATCTTTTGTTCTATTCTTGTATATAAATGCCTTATTCATTCTTGCTTCAAAGAAATCAGTTCATGTAATTAGAGTAACATGAAATGAAGACACTTAAAAATAAAAGGGCATACTTGTTCAAATTAAGTATATTTAAAATCTTTTTATATGAAATAAACATGAAATTTATATCTAATATAAAATTCTAATGACATTTTACTTATTTTTATCCTATAATTCTGGCTATGACTGATTCTAATTTATTACAAATACTGTCTTATTCTTCCTCACATTATCAAATAATTTTATATCTCCCAAACTTTTATAAGAGGAAACACAATGTTTTCTTGAGAAAACCTGATATTTTTGAATAATATTCTCTATTTTCTTTGTCTTTTGTCACAATTCCCCCCAAATCTATCAAGAATAAACAGAAATTCATCATTATCTTATCATATATCTTATTATCTATAAGTATTATTGATGTCTACTTAGGTTAAATTACAAGGATATAATAATTTTGATATATATTAAGATACTAGTCCATGAACATACACTGTACATCTGTTTAATGTATGAACATAAAAGAAATTCATTTCCATCCCTAGATAAAGGATCCCTATTTAATATACCTCAAGAACTAACCAAAGTTCTGAAATGTTTTCAGATGAGAGGGATAAAGATGAATGGTGAGATGTCAAAAAGAGACTGCTTGTTTTCAGATTTATTTTTATCTCTAGCTTCCTTCCTTACAGGCCTTCACCTCAGAATCTGTTGAGTATTCTCTCTATAACAGACTTATCCTTCTCTTGAATAAGGCAGTTTTGCCCTTGCCAAGAAATGGACACATACAATCACATTTGGGCCTCTTTGCTGCTTTGTTTACTTTTCACAAAAATTAAGGCTCAAAAAGTTACTGTGAACTGGCTTAATCAAAACAATAAAATAATTATCATTTGATTTTGTACCATTCTTGGTAATGCATTTAATAACCCGAATAAGCTTAGTAGCACTGCAATATTCAATAACGACTAATACAACATCCATAGAGTATAATAGACAAAGCATATTACAAAATAAATTTCTGGTTATTTCCCTCATTAAATATAGCTCCTCAAACATCCTTTTGGAAAAACATAAAATAAATATACAGGGATTGAAAACCAATTTTGCTCCCATTTTATAAAAGCCAAACAAAATTTTGGACTATGAATGCTGATAAGATATAACCCTCAAGAGCTAAATATCATACTACAAAAGAATCTGCATAGTGTTGAGACTTTTCCTACAATGAGATTTTTAAAAATGACTTAGTTTAATTTACCAACCATAAAATAAAGGCTTTTAATTTTTCATATTTGTAATGTTTAAATTTACATTAATCCTTCCTAGAGTCAACATTGTTTCTCTGAATTAGTAATTTAAAACATGATCTTACCTTACAAAGGAAGTTGATCTTAAAGCCCAAAGACTGGGCATTTCTTGAGCCTGAGTTCATGTAGTTTCCAACCAAAAGAACTAACTCTAAAAGTCGGTTAAAGCTTTCACTTTTCTTCAGTTCTTCACAAGCCAGAGTTACTGCTATGATGCTTGGTTTGATGTTGTTTACGTGTTCTTCAAACGTGAGCTTGAAAAGAATGCTATTGAGACGAGGCCGTAACATTTTCACTGAGCTCATCTGTAAGATAAAAAATCTTCTCTGAGAACACACATTTAAGTCATTTTATTTTATCTCTTTAAGTGAGAATAATTTCATAGACAATATTGTAAAATTTCTATACACAAAAATTCTGGGCTTCTGAAAATATTTTTGTTTCTTCCAAATGTTTTAAAGGAATATTTTAGTGAACTTTCCAAAACTGTTAGGTATTCATTTTTTTAAAAAAAATAAGTTAAATCACCCTTACACCATTAATAAAATATTATTGAAGCTGAAATGTTGCTGTATGTTAATTGCATATTCATGAGGCATCAATAATGTTCAAATTGCCAAAATCTGTCCTTAAGGTGAATTAGGCAAATTAAGAAATATAAAATTAAGTTGTTATTTGGTGAGCTCCAGAAAAAAGATGTACATGATGACAGAAAACATAATATTATAAATATATATATGTAAATATAAATAAAATTATCTATTACTATGCTCTTTGAAATCAGAGGACAAGCACAGAAAGAACATTTAATAACTTTTAAGCCAATGATTTCTATTAATAAAATATATTAAATATATATGTCCTAATGAATTTCACCTCCTTGATAGATGTTGACTTTAAATAATTCGGTAATTGTAAAAATCACATGAATTTATTTTCAAGTACATTTTTTAGGAATTATATGTTGGTTTTCTTCAAAACAGTTCAGCTGTGTTTCTAATTACTCACTTTAGAGTACTGGTACACATTCTATATTCTCTTTGATACAGTGTTTACAATAATAAATATTTTTAGTCTTTAATTTTCTATAGCTCCAAATTAACTAGCGTCTATTTTTCAAGTGAATTCTGTAAAGAAGTAGACACCCATGAACCTACATATGCACATTCATAATGAGAAAATATTACCCTAATTATATCTGTTTTTGCAGATATAGCTTCCTTTCTTATATATAAATGCTGAACACAAATTAGGTACTGCAATATCCTCAAATAATATGAAAATAATTTGATAACATAAACAAAAGTCTTTACGTCAAAAAGTACCCTTCAAAAGCAACAAATTAGCTGTCATTAGGGCACATTTGCTATAACATGGAAGCAAATCCCAGTATATAGTTTTTTTTCTTTGAAATGCATTTGCCCACCAGCCATGGTCATCTGCTTCTCCAGATGTGAACTTGTGCCTTTTATTAATTATTTCATTTTATATTTTGCATTTTACAGGTAGATATATAAAAAGTATGCAAGGAATATCTACCTGTTATATGGGTCTCATGTATTACTAATATTTTTAATGAAGATATTATTATATAAATTGATGTCTTTATTACTCACATGGTAAGTAGAAAACACCACCTATTTTTAAAAAGCTTACAATATAGCCTCAAACTCGTAACATAGATACTTTTAAACTATAGCTGGTGTTAAGATTAATACATGATTCTAGAAAGGTAAACAAAAATCAAGTTCTAGAGATGTTCTTCTGAAAATAAGAACTTTAACTCATAACTACAATTTTTAATAATGGTCTTCAAAGTAGATAAGATGTTAATGGAAAGGAGTATGTATGTGTTGTCTTCTATGGGGGTGTAAATAAACATATAAAACTGAAGACAGAGGATTTGGGAGGGAGGGGGAGAGACAGACAGACAGAGACAGATGTAAGAACATGTTTATAGGATAATTATATCAAAGTCTGTATCTCTGTGACTGTGCATGTCTTTTGGGATGTGTTTGTTTAAGCTTCTTTATAAATATCTGTATGCATTTTTCCACCCTTCTCTCTAACTCTGTTACTTTCTCCAAATTCTGTCTCACTTGACTTATCCTTTCTTATTACCAGTAACTGGCAATCTTGGCACTAAAGCATGTTTTGTGTAATTTTTATGTTTAAAAAATTTTGTCAGTCATCTTGATATGTAAAATGTCATAGAGTTAATTCTATCAAATAACAAGCTGCTAGTCAGGGTTTATAGAGGCATAGTTCACCAGGGTATCACTGGTCAAACAAAGGACTTAGGTAGCTGTAGAGGATCTTTTATTCTTATTTTAATTATACTATCACATGTTTTCATTCATTCATTATTATTATTATCCTGTTTGGGCTTTCTATTTCAACCCTGGCCTATAAATAAACAGAGTATGGATCTGGCTTTTTTATTTTTAATATCAGCTTCAAATGAATTATTGTGACCAAAAACATACTTTAATAAGAATAAACAATAATAATAACTATTATCATTTATTGAGTACTTTGTACCAGTCATTTTTGCCTATATGTATCATATATGTACTGGTTGATTTGATTCTCAAAATCACCGTAGGAGAAGGGTATTATCATCTGAAAATGAGGAAAGGTCATTTTGGATATCAGAGATATAGATTTGGACTCACACGCTCATTCTACAGATTCTAGACTCTTAAATTTATGGGAAAAAGGTAAAACAAAATTTCATAACCAAAGAACAGGAGAACAGCAATAGTTAATACATTACATTACAGTAGCTGCTCAGGATACAAGATGCAGACTCTTAACCACTATACTACACTCACTAGTTTGGAGCAGAAACTGTGAGTGATGGAGTGAGAGATCAGTGGCAACGAGGCCATGAGTAAGGTTTCAAATGGAGCTGAGAAACAGTTCATAAGGCAGAATGCTGAGATAAGGAAGACAGGGGAAGGGATGGAGACACAATTAAGGAAGGACTAATTGGATCTAGCAATTGACCAGTTGAAAGTGAAAAAATTCAAAACTGTGTCCTAGGTTGCAAGTTTGTAGTGAGGTAGAACAATGCTGGCATTTGCTAAAGGCAGAAAGAGGTGCTGATTTGGTGTGATTTACTATTTGTATGTTTGGTTTTCTTTTCAGGGACTTAGGGCAGATGAATTTGCTTCCCCTGATATACTCTAGGACACTAATCAGAGAAGAAGACAGTGGGGGCAGGTTGGGTGAAGTTTAGTAACAACTTCAATCAAACAGAACTCAATTTAGAATCTTTCATACGATCTGAATAACTTTCTGTAATTGAGGTTTCTCATCAACAAGGCAGGGAAAATTCGCATAAAAAAGTCTTGGGCCCAGAGTGATAGCTCAGTAGAATAAGCACTTTCCTGGCAAGTACAAGGGCCTGAGTTCAATCCCCAGTTCTGAAAAAAAAAAAAAAAGTCTTGTTCTAATAAATGGACAGGGGCCAAATTACTGACATGAAATATCCCATCTTTTTCAAGTCTCTGCTTTCTAGCATTGTGAGCAGTGAAGGGCAATAGCACAACAAATGAAAAATAACTTGTTTGTCACCAAAAACATTTATTATCATTTATTATTGAACATTTTCTCACATTCAAATACTACATTTCACTTCTAAAACTAACACAATTCACTCTTTATTAAGACTCCAAATCTTGGAGTGCTACTCAAATAATGGCTTGATCTGGAGAATTTCTTAGCATTGTCCTTTATTTTCCATGTTAAACATTCAAACTCAAATTTTATGTACTTTAAGGTTAGCTAACTGAAGGCTATTTAAATATTCTGCGTGACCCCCTAAGGCTCTACCCCTCTAGTCCTCTCATCACTAGTAAAAGGCTAACTTGATTATAGGAAAATAAAGCATACTTTCTTCACATATTGAATTTTTGGTATTGTCATGATATATGGAGGAATTTGGAAATACAGTCCTGGTGATTAGGAGAAGATAAGTATTAGCAGTTGGCAGAGTGGGGAGTTATCTGATGAGTTGCTTTGAGAAACAAGGTTATTGATTGAGAAGGTCCATATATAAAAAGAAAATGAGAAAAGAGTCAATGACTCAACCTCAAGGAGCACCTAATACAGGATCTCATCTATATTAGAAATTCAACTATGCATAGATTGATTCTAACAGGTCTCTTAAGATAACCATTTTCCTGAACCTTTCCCAAGAGGAACAGAGAGATTATCTACTGAACAAAATTCAGAGTTGATTGTAATATTTTATTCTCTCCAAAATAATGTGTTAAGTTGTGTAGTCAAAAAAGAAATGCTAGAGACCAGACTTTGTGTAACTGTTAGTACTGAATATTAATGTATCAGCTGTCAACCGGAGTTCAGAAAGAAGTAGTCTTTTACAAGACAGTTATAGCTTCTATTTGATCGGGCAAAATTTCTTCACCATTTGTTACCTACAAAGTTTGATACACGGCAGGTGGCAAACATGATAAGTGGCCAAAACACGAAATGATTATAAAATGAATAAATTAATATATTCATTCATACAAATAGGAACTACAATAACAGTAGAAAGATGGGTTAAGAACAAGATACATTGTTTGAAGAGGTATAATCACAGGATGATGTGAGAAAGAAGAGATACCTTAGGTAATGTTATTTGTTACCAGATGGGTCATTCCAGTGTACCACCCATAACAAATCTAAACCCATGCTTCCAGCATTACATAACTATTTCTAGGATGGAATTTAAGAGACAAACTTTTTTCTCTTAATTGTAGGACATAGAGAGAAAATGAAAATCTTTGCAAACTCTAGCTAGACACATGGTGAAAATCAACGTGGAAGACATAGACTTTAGATTTACAGAGACATGAGCTTAAACTAGAATTGTGTTATTCTAGCTATGTGAGCTGGTCTAAATTACCTTAGATATCTGAATCATTATTTCCTCATCCAAAAAAATAGATGTGTTAAATTTTCTATGTAGGTTACATTAAGAATTAAATAAGATACCATGTGAAACATTCCTGTCATAGTAACTGACACAATGTAAGCAATGGTCATTTTCGTCCTTACCTTTTTTATTTATACTCAGAAATTCCCAGTAGGAAGAAAACACATGTCTTTTGCTGTTCTCCCAAAGTTGAAGGAAAGGTTTTTATCATCCACAATTAAGGACTATGTGTCACCAGGGTTTAGTGGAGAACACAGTTGCTCATTATATGCTAAATGTGTTGTAAATAGCACATTGTGCTATATTAAGACTTTTTACATCCATAATGCAATCTTACTATTAGAAACATTATCATCAAAAATGTGTTCTTATGAAATTCAGAGACTATGAAGTAGGTCAAAAAATATGGGAACAGCTTTTGACAGGAGCCAGAAATCCCTACATATTCACCATATCATCAGTGTTTTCACAGTCTTAAGTGTGGATATTTTATCAGAGCAGGGTACACTGACAGATAACAGTTGAATCTCCATCAAAGGGATTGGGCAAATAAGGGAGTGCATCAGAAAACTAAGCTTAGAAATAATTGGAAGTACTGAAGTATCTCCAGCCACAGATATAAGTATTAAAAGGCTCATGTCTCATAAAAGCACTTGAGTGCACCTAAATGATACAGGTAAATATAACAAAAACTAGCTGAAATGTGCATTTGCCTTTCCTTCTGGTCCCTTGCAGTGTTTTACATGACTGCAATGCTTTGTTTCATAATTATTCCTGGAAGTGCTGTGGGATGCTGATCAGGGCACTGTATTACATAGGAGATTTATTTGTGTCATGCGGTGCTCATCCATCATATCATACCAAGCAACTCATGGTGTTTTTTTAGTTGATCTGCACTACGTTTTCAAAACAATGAATTGATAGGTGTAGCGAAAGTATATATGAGTTATTTCCCCAAAGAATTAGACATGGTTCTGTTATATAATTTGAATTTTATATTCTTCATATCTGTATAGCTAGTGAATATGAATCTAATACCACACTACCATAAGAATAGACATAAAAGGAAAAAAGCTGTGACTGCAAAAGTCATGTATGAATGAGCAGGAAAGAGCCACTGGCACTCCTATACTCACAGGTGATCTTTATGTTATTTTGATTGTCTTTCCACTTACACTATTTAAAAATACATATTTAGTGATAGACCGTTCTCAAAGAGAAAGTACACTAAGACGCAGGGGGTGGGGCTTGAGTGGGGAGGGAGAAGGAGTTCAAAAAGAATTAAGATGCATTGGACACATGTACAAATGCCACACAAGGAATGTAATTAATATGTACTGTAAATATGTACCAAACACAAAAACACAACAAAATAGAAAAAGAAGGATACCAAGAGATGAAGAGAAGGTAGAGGGAGAGAAGGACTGGGGATAAAAAAGGAATAATGATGTATTATGTACATGTGTCAAATTTCCATAAAAGAAATTGTGATATAAATATAAATATGTACTAATAATTTTTCTATGTACTACATTGCACTAAAGAAGTGATTATTAAGGTTTAGCCAAATTAATCAGTGTAGAATCATAACTAGGACATTAAAAAGTTTCAAATTTATGTAAAAAGAAAAATATGCCTTTAATGCCTGCCATATAGGAGCATAATTTAAACATGACTCTCTTCAAAATATAAATGTTAAGAATTCATTAGAATTAACAGATAAATTTACACTAATAGGATTCATTGCTGGATATTCAAACTAATTTTGTACCTGTTATTACAGTAAATACACATTTATGTGTTTATGTTAGATAGCTAGCAAAATTATCTACAAAAGTAAGATTCAGAATGACTATGACAAATTCTACCTGGATATATAGAAATAAAAGAGACATTTATGATTCTGTATTAAATAACATTCCAATATTCTTACTGACCATGACTTCCTCAAGGCCAAGACCTTTCCTACTCATTGATACTCCTTACACCAAATCTAGTTCCTGCCCTAGACAACATAATCACTAGGGTTTTGAAGCAAACCCATAGCCTACGTGCTATATGGAGTAGCTGGCACATGTTTATATATTACAAGTAATGAGAGATGAGCACCATAGTTAATGTGAGAATTGAAGTTCTGAATTAGTACTATGGTAAGTATACTCTACATAGGTAAAATAATGATGTGCTGACAGACAGAGAACATGTCCCCAAAGATAGTGATTTGGATAAATTATGCATCAAAAAACATCCACTTGTCTTTAGTCTGGAACAGAACACAATAACAATGTCTACCCCCAAAGATACTATAAACTAGAAAGAACCACATTAATAAGTCAAATAACGGGCCAGGGAGATAGCTCAGAAGTCTAAAATGCCTGCTTAAGCAAGCTGAGGCAAGTGCTCAGGGATGCCAGTTCGATCCCTGGCACCATATGCCAAACCAGCCCAGTCCCCAGGGTGGGCTGAGCAGGGCACAAAATAAGGTCAAATAACAATTTTAAAATATCCTTCTGAAAACAATACTTTGAGGCCAATAAAAAAGGCCATTAAAACTCTAGGAAGTAGTGATATATGAAATAAAAATAAGAGTACTCTTTTCTTTTTTATAACTTAATAAAAGGCAATCATTTTCAAAACTGATTAACATCCACAAAGCTACTATGAATATTCAATTTCAGGTGATTTTTAAACCTTGTTTTATGCAAAAGTTAATGGAAACAAATAATTTTTTGTGAGAATAGATTATTATGAGAATTTAATGAAATGAACAAGAATATAAATATAGGATTTGAGAATGAGTCATGGTAATTTTTGTTTACATCATCTCAAAATTAGTAAGCCAGCTTTTTCTCAGATAAAATGAATATACATCTAAATGTAAGAGCTAGCATTCATACATACAGGAAGAATGAAAATAGAAATAGGCAGGGCATTAACTATGAAAACACTCAATGCAAGGAGGTAAAATGAAAGATGTAATTATTTCCAATGAATATGGAAGCATGAAAATGATTCATATAAAGAGAAAAGAGGACATGGAATTTTCTACCCTAGCTAATTGTTTTTGATGATATGTAGGAGGAAACAAAAAGCTTTTAAGAATTTCCTTTCCAGCTGGTTAAGCTATCATGAATAGAGCTTATAAACTCTTATGAAGCTTTTAAAAAGTTAAAAAACACAGCAACTTTAGAGTTGACTTCCAAATACAGGAACAGATTCTCACCTCCCACCTTCATACATTCCTGTAAAAAAGAAACATTTCAATGTGCTGTCAGCAATATCACATAATCCACGCTTTTCATTTTAAAGATTTTCATGTACAAGACTCTCTTCTCTAGATTATACCTTAAGAATGTTTTAAGTGAAAAATATGGGTATTTTTGAAGTAAGAAAATAAAGTACTGGTTACTAAGAGAACTAATTAGTGCCTCCTTTTTCTTAGGAGATGTGTTAGTTTAATAGATACACACAGTATGGGTCTCGATCCCCTGTGCAACACAAGTGGGAATTTCCATAGCTCTGAGGTTTGAGAACAGCTGAGCTGCAAACACACTCTGAAGAGTTTAAAAGCTCCTGCTGGGGGTTCTAACTGCCAGAGATTTCATAGATCTGTGCTTTTCTTCCAGTAAAGATAGAGCACATAATTACAATGATGTGCTAAATTCAATTCTGTGGGAGGCAGGTTGGAAGACAAGTCAGTGGGAAGCTACGCAGACAATCTACCCCCCCATAGAAGCAGATTATTGATCACAGAAGGTATGGGAACTAGTATATCCCTCTTAACAGCAGGTCTGCCTCTAGACATAGCGAAGAGCTCTAGGTTTATATGGAGTTATCATAATTTGTTTTTCTTCTTTCTCTATCAAGCAAATTACATGTGATTCTAAGCAAACCCAAAGTGACTGCTAAAAAACCAAAAGGTTAGAGAAAGCTTAGCAGACCAATCACAGTATTGGATAAATTTTACCAACTTCATTGTTTATGGTTATCATTTGTGCATTAATCAATTTGGCAGAAAAAAATCTCATCTTGTATATGTTTACTACTGCTTGTTGAGATTTTGTTTTCATCATTTAGGAAGTTATATATAATAGCAAGTCTATGGGTAGGATTAGAGGAATAAATTCAGTAAAAATTATTTTTATTATTTAAAATGTCAGTGGAAGAGATAACCTGGTGTGGGAGCAAATACCTGTAATTGCAGCACTCAGTAGGCTGAGGCATGGAGATCACTGGGAGTTTAAGGCAAGCTTCGACTACACAGAGAAACCCTGTCCCCCAAAAAAGAATAGAAAAAAATGTTTCCAGAAAGGAGTTAAAATTCAGTGTTATTAAGTACCACATGGATATAGAATAAGAGGAAAGGAAAGAGTCTACTTGATTTTACATTCATAATACAACAAAAATTTGCTAGGTACAATATGAGAACACAATTAATATTATTCATCCACTGAAAGAACTTAATAACCTCACAAAGAAAAATTAAAACCATGGTAATTTCTCAAACAGAAAATTTAAAAAGTATTCTGAGTGATTCTAACAGAATTGAATGTTTAATAAATATATGAGATGGCTTCACTCACAAAACAATAATTTAAGTTAATACTTGAAGAACAAGGAGAGAAGGCACAAAATGTGCAAGGTTCCCAAGGCAGGAAACCGCACAGTGAAGTCACGTGTCTAAAAAATGGAGCACACTGTGCCTGAAGCATACAGAGCAGGAGACCAAGGAGGAAAGATGTGTAGGTATCAGATTAGACAGTGCCTTGTAGGTGATGATAAGGCTTTAGAGCTACAGGACATGACTAATATTTCAAGGAACTAAGTGATATGCTGCAACACAAAATTTACTGTACAGTGGGCCAGCCAAATTGCTAAACAGATTAAAGCACCTGCAAGCAGGTGCAGGAGCATGGGATTCGATCCCAGGGCCTGCCATGCTGGCCCCACCCCTGGGGCACACAGAAAGGGTGATTGAGACTGGGCTTGCTGGTGCATGCCTATAATCCCAGCTCTTGGGAGGCTGTAAACAGGTGGGTCACTATGAGTCACTAGTAGTTAGACCCTGAACATCTTATAGACCCTTCCCTAAAATACAAAAAAAAAAAAAAATTACTGTACTCATGAGGGTTGGACTGAGACTGACTTGAAGATAAGTCGAGGAGTAAGTGGGAATAATGAGCTACTGGAATGGTTAGAGGGTGACCCATGGCTTGAACTAAAAATGTGGTGACAGTTAAAATGGAGAACAGGGATTAGATTTGATGTATATTTTAAATGTGATTACGAGGTAATTAATGGCCTTTCTTGGATCAGTTCTGATGTATTATTTAAGGCAGAATCTTGATTGCTGTTGGTTGAAAACTGAAGGAGAAGTAAGGATGTGGAGAGCAAATGAAGACCAACCTTTAAGTAAATTGACACTAGGAAATGATAGGCAATGGCCAAAAAGGGTCCGCAGGGTCAATACCGAATATGTAGTGATGCATCCATCTATCTATAAATTAATTAATTTGACTTGATATTTCCTTTATCTTTCTGAAGAGAATGGCAGAGTAGAGACTAACAGAATAATGAGCACAACAAAGTAGAGCTGGCAGGAGATACTGCTGCCCCAAGATAGGATGGGGATAATAATACCCTAAACAGAGGTAAATTAGCATCAAGTGGAAACTACCTTACCCCACACTATTAAAATACAATAGTTAAAGCACTGGCTGGGATTAGAGCAGCCAGGTATGAATTCTGCATTAGAATGATGCAGAATTGAGGGATTACAGCAGCCAGGGATGAATTCTGCCATCTACTACTTACTAGGCAAACTTGAAAATATTGCCTTCCCTTACTTTGCATCAGTTTCTTAATTACTATGGAGCTCTTAATAGTGCCAATTTCATGAGCTTCTATGCAATGAACATGATCATGCAAAACAAAAGTATTTAGCATGCAATATGACATGATAATTCCTCATTATATTTTAATTTCCATCAATAAGGTGATTGTAAAATTAGTAATAATAATTAGGCATTTATTTTTCTGAGGCTTGACAGAGAATCAGTTGATAAAAGATATGGTGCTAGGGAACCACGTTAGGGGTAGAACATTTGTCTATCATATATTTGACTGTGAGTTCTATCCTCAAGGAAGGGAAAAAAATCATTAAGCCAGGAATGGTGGTGGCCACATCTGTAGCCCGGGTAGGACAATTTCTTGACCCTATAAATTTGAGGCCAGCCTGGAAAACAGTTGGAGTTCTATCTAAAATAAAACAAAGCAAAGCAAAACAACACAAAGAAATAATATCAAAACAAATACATGGCTAGTAATAACTTTGTAGATAATAGAGATATTGTAGGTTCTGGTTTGATAAGCAATTAGAGGCACAATGGGAATGTATAAGAGCTTGAGTTTTGTCCTATACACCTAGGAGACAGAAAAGGTACAAATATAAAATTCCTATGATATGGATAGACTTTTATAAAGAATGCACAGATAGTGTCAAAGGGAGAGGAGAGTAGAGGCAAGGAGCCTCTCCAGTTTGGAGCCCTATCATTAGTGTAGACAAATTTATGTATTTTTAAAATTGTTCTCATAACAGACTGTCAATATATGTTTAAGGGTTAAGAAAATATATACATATGTTCACACATAAATAACTTAATTTTTCAGTTTGATTCAAAATATGCTGTTTTTTAAAATCATTCTTACACTATAATTCAATTAAATAAGTATTTATTCACTGTCCAATTTACACAAGATAACGTTCTTACCACTATGAAGCATAAATGCTTAAAAGACTCAGGTGTAGTATTGACTCAAAAGTATTTTGCCTTAAGGTGAGATTATCTAAACTTTGTTTGACAAATCCTGATTGATAAAGTTTTAGATAATTTACATAGTGTAAACTGCTTTGTAATAGCTTTGCTGTCCCCTTAACCCCAAACATACAGCTAAGCCTATAAGAGTAAGAGGACTAGGTGAGTTCATATGTACACAGCCTCTGAATTATTTATGGTTAAGTATATAAACAAGAAATATCTTCCACTTTCAGCTTTGCCTTTAGTTCAGAAGGTATATTGCTTTTTATGTCCCTAAACTTCATTTCCTCAGTATGGTACAAGGATATTTCTCTTTAAGGACTTGCTTGGCAAACTAATACATCTTTCCAGATAAACTACATTCAGAAAAAAAAACAGCATCAGAAAAAGTATGTAGTGTACCTACTGTAAAACTCATAATCATCATCATTCAGCTGAATGCTAAGATAGTATATATTCCTGCTTCAATTACAACATGAATCTAAGCAGTTTATGTTTCAAGTATGGACTTTGGTCTATGAATTTTTATTATTTAACATTGTGCCAAAGTTGTGCTAGTTAATAAATAATAAATAGCAGATTTAGCTGACTAATTTGTCTTACTCAAAAATGAGAGAAATGTATTTCTCAGGTACCTTTCTATATTCTAACTGCTCCTAAATACATATGACTGGTTTTCTTCTCAAGCACTTGGCATAACCCTTTTATATCAATGCAGGCAACACAATGTGTTTGAATTTAATCACTCTAAATACGGGATAGTGGTTTTTGTACAAGTTCAAAGGCAACATGCTCAGTTCCATCTATCACAGGTTGATTTTTTTTTTTTTTGTGGCAGAACCAGGGATTGAACTCAGGTCCTTGTGCTTGCCAGGCAAGCGCTTATTCTACTGAGCCATCTCTCTGGCCCCACAGGTTGTTTTAAGCAGGATTTTTAAATTGCAAATTACCAAATAATATGAGTTCTAAAATACCATTATTAAAGAAAATGATTAAATATTTTGGAAAAGCAAATACTGTTTTGCTATTGTCTAATGGTAATTAAAAAAATTCTTAGTATACCGATGAAAAACACTCATGAGGTCAAAGCAAAGCTAGCAACTACAATGGAAATATTCATTCATACAGCAAACACATATGTATTGACCACCTAGGTGAAAAAGATAGTGTTTCTGTATGAAATTAAATATAACACAAGGTTCTGTTTCTTGTTATTAGTTGTGCCAATTATTTGAATAATGCTCTTTCAGAATACTTAAAAATATGCAACTGTACTTTTTAATGAAAGAATTTACATTTACTCACCTTTGTACCACTGAATATGGAAAGATAAGAATTCACTCCAAATAACAATAATTTAACAATATGATGATATAACCACAAGAGGTATAAGACCTTTCTCACAGCTAAAATACCATAATGCATGGTTTTAATCATTTAATGACTCAAAAAGCATGAAAATGCTTGAGTTCTTTTAGACACAACGCATACCACAGAAAAGTGTCCAGTGTTTAGCTTGATATTTATATATTTATTACCTTTTTTTTCTTGCAGAACTGAGGACTGAGCTCAGACCCCTGCGCTTTCCAGGGAAGTGTTTATTCTACTGAGCTATCTCCCCAGCCCCTATTTATTACCCTTTTATTTTAGCATAGATATCTGGGATCGAATGTAATATCAAGAACTAAGTGGGAGAAAAAAATAGCTGATACAGATTTGAGAATGTATCTTGAGCTACTTTTTGAATGTAAAGTTTTATTTACATGTTTTAGCAATACCATGACAACTATATCAGGCAAATGAAGATTTTTTTTCTGACAGCCAATATTATATTTAATTATGTGGTTATACAGTAACAAAAAAGTCAATTCACGGAGCTATCTTTTCATTGTTTTGTTACAAGGATTAAACTCTCAGCTGAGTTTGTGGGCTAATTTTTTTCATTTTGGTTTCAGCAATCAAACCCAGGACCTTGCACTTGCCAGGCAGACACTGTGCCACTAATCTACAACCCCGGCCTGAATGCATGGGTTTTTGTGTTCAATACATACCACAACTCCAAACTGCTCAGGTTCACAAAGGTCATCGTATTCATTCTTAAACTGTGCCAATTCATTGAGTACCTTCTGCTCAGGAAGATGTTTTATAAGGTTCTAAGAAGAATAAAAGTATTAAAGTTTAACATTTTATTATTTTCATTTTAAATCATGAAATAACAATTCTAAAAGTGACTAATTAGTGTAGTAAGTTTGTTACTATGATTTTATGCTAGTGTATTCTCCCCTTCCATTTCATCTAAAAATTCATTTGTAAATATGAATGATAACAAAACATAGAAACATATAAATTTGTTTTCTATGCATTATACTCTATAAATGTTAAATAAAATATTATATAGGAATATGACATTCCAAAATTGATTAATGAAATAATGAAAAAATGTTTCATTATTTGTAATATCTGTATGTCAGTATAGAAAACATAAATACTTTAAATAGAGAATCAAGGAAAACTGATAAAGCATTATACATTGTCCAGCTTGAAGCCTGATATGACTTGAATGGTTATGGCTTTGCAAAATAAACATTTTGAAATCTAATCTCCAATTTGATGGCATTTCCAGGTAGGCCTTTGGGAAAAAATTCATACATGAGAGTACAACCTTTGTAAATAGGTTTTGTGGTCTCTTAAGATATGGTAGTGCTTGCTCTATTCTACCATGTAAGGATACAATAATACATCAGCAGTGTGAAACCTAGAAGTGGCTTTCACTAGAATTCAACTACGTTGGCACCCTAAATGTGAATTTCAAACTTCCAAATTGATGAGAAATACATTACTGTCCATTATAAGCTCCTATACTCCAGTGCTTTTTATAGCATGAACTAAGATAATGATGGAAAATAAAAATGGATACAATCATTACAACTTAGTTTGTATTGTATTGGTCAGCACTGTATTTTTTAGCATTGTATTATCTTACAGCTAACGTTTTAGGGGCTTGTGAGGGATTTTCATGGATACATGAAAGGAGAAAAACAGAAAATTTTGAAAAAAGTAGGTGGGTACAAAATGGCAGAGGAAAAAGCTCTAGAGATTGATTCCTGTATCAAGTCAACAACTGAACTACAAAGACTGCCTAAAATAAGTTGTTTTAGCACTCTACAACCTGACTGGCTGCTTGTAATAATGAGTGTATGTGATAAAAGAAACTGTAGCTATTTTCTAGAAATAAACAACATGCACAAAATAGTTCTAAAAGGACAAAAATGATGCAAACTTAAACATGGAAGGATCTTCTTCAACATTTGGGCTTATTCGTTTTGGTTGCTTTGGCAGCACCATGGAAAAGCAAGGCAGATGCTCAACTTTAGTTTCAACCTTGTGAGCTGCAGCACTTGGTAGTTTCAAGAGACTTAAATATATATAAACACTTCTCATTCAATACACAGCTTTTTACAGCTACACATTAAAGGAAATCTTTGCCAGGTGACTGGTTCATAGCAGGGATAATGAAATGCACAATTCAATGATACATACAAGAAAAAATACACATTTGTCAAATCACTTGGAAAATGTACCAATGCATGGCTACAATTATGAATAAATAAGAATGAGCAATCTATGAGGAATGGTAGAATCAGATTCCTAGAATTACCATATTGTAATATTCAGAATGTCCAGTGCTTAACATACAAAAGAACAAAAAACCTGGACTCATGTGAAGAAAAATCTAGAGAAAGTTACCCCTGAAGAAACTCAGACTTTAAAGTTATTAGTAAAAATAGTCTTTAATATGAAAACCTAGTTAATTGATACTATAGATAAATAATGCAATTAGAAAAATAATAAATTAACAGATTTAGAGTACCAATAGATTTAAAAAGGGGATAAAATAAATTATGAAAAAATACACTAATAGCAAACATACTAAAGATATTTAGCAGCAGGCCTGAGCAGGTGGAACATATGATCACTGTACTAGATGATAAAAAATGGAGAAACAGAAGAAGAATCAACAAAAAAGAAGAGCGTGAGGGATTTGTAAGATTTCAAACAGCATCCCAACACATCCCTTCATAGAGTTTTCAAAATGAAGCAAGTTACAAAAACAGAATATTTGAAGAAGCAACACTAATACTTCTAAAATCTGAAGAAAGGCATTAATATTCACACACACAAGAGCCTTCTCACTGTGAATAGCATAAGCCCAAAGGGATTAACTGAGACACACGTTAAATTTTTGAAAATTTAAACTAAGAATTTTTAGTGCAGTAAAAGAGAAATTACAAGGGCCGCCCAGATAGCTCAGCAGATTAAAGTTCCTGTTTATGCAAATGCAGGGACCAGCGTTTGGTCTCTAGCACACCATCCTGGCCCCGCCCCTGGGGCCACTGAGACTGGGCAAGGTGGCAGGCACCTGTAATCCCAGCGCTTGGGAGGCTAAAAATAAGAGGCTCACCATGAGTCCAATCTATGTAGTGAGACCTTGTAGACCCCTGTACTAAATAAATTTTAAACAGACAGAAATTCCATCTCGCATACAAGCAATCTTAACTAAGTTTAATACCTGAATTCTCATAGAAACTTGGGAGCCAAAAGGTAGTAAAATGATATACAGGAAGTCCTGAAAAAAACTGTAAATCAAAAATTCTACACCAAGCAAAACTATACTTCTTTAACAATGAAATCAAGTCATTGTGAAACTAGCCAGTTCCAGGGCACATGGAGTCCCAGATATCAGTAGGCTGAGGCACGGGACTCTTTTGAGCTTAGAGCTTCTAAACAATCCTGTGTAACATAATAAGACTGTCTGAAAAATAAAACAAGGAACAAATAAATCTAGACAAAAAAATTAAACAACAAACCTGACAAAATTCACTACCAGTTAACCTCTTCTGTAAAAAAACACTAAAGTCTTATAGACTGAAATAAAATACACTAAATGGAAAATCACAGATATAATAAGAAAAATGTACAAGTATGAAGGTAACTCCAAGGTATATAAATATAAAATCCAGTCATATTATTCTTTTGGTTTATAACTCCTAAATTTTTCCAGTGAAATTTAAAAGGCAAATGTAGAGTGAGATATGGTGGCACACTGAAATCTCATCATAGTGGAAGGCTGAGGCACATGGGCAGCAAGTTTGAGGGCAACCTGGGGAACACAGAAATTGAGAAAATAAGCAAAAAAAAAATTTAGGACATACCAAAAGTAGGCACATTTCTATGAAAGCCATTACTCATAAATAATTTCCTTATAAATGGATTATTTTTTCTGAAAGAGTTCCTTCTTTGTGTTGAAAGACAGAAAAAGTGTGGAGGTGTGGAAAAGATATTACATGTAAATAGAAAGCAAAGGGTAACTGAGGTTGCTATGTTTTTGAGACTAAATAGACTATTTGAATGAACAAGTAATGAGAAATAGAAAAAGCCATTTAATCCATTATAAAGGTACGATGATTATAAAACATGCCTAAGCAAAAAATGCTCTGCTTAGTGAAATATGATAAACACAAACATGCACATATATCATTCCATTTATGTGAAGTATTTAGAATAGATAAATTCTTAGCGAGGGGCCAGCCAAATAGCTCAGTAGATTAAAGCACATGCAAGCAGGCGCAAGCAGTTATGCAAATAAATAAATAAATAAAATAAAGTATGCTAAGAGAAACAAATGCTCACTTTGGAAATAAGAGTAATTTTCACTACAATAAAACTACATTATAAAAGATTGAGAATATCATTAAAATTATGAAAATTCAATTGAGTATATTTAAAACCACATATTTTAACTGTTCTTAAATTTTTAACTGTGAAAATAAGTGCTACAGAATAAATTGAGGCTAAAATAGGATTTTAGCTCAGAATGTGAAATATTCTGTTATTTTATTTCACTTTTGGCTATAGATATCATGTTAACTCATCTTCTGAATGCAAACTCCAGCAGTGGGAGGTGGAGTATTATTTCTTTCTCTGTTTAACTATATGAAATATTTAACTCATTCAGTGGGCTTGGATACAATCTGAGTCTCGATACCACATTATGAGTAAGCTATAAGCTTATGAAACTGCCAGTGTTTAATAGGTTCTATTCTCACATAATGATTAGAATAAAACACTCTCATTCAAATGTGTGGCAGATGTAAATTACTATTTTAAGACATATTGTTTCAATGAGCTCACTACTTACAGAATGCCATGTTGAAAGCAATGATTGTGGTCAATGCTTTAAAATATCTTACTTTTTCAAACATATGGTAAATGCATATAAAATTGGGGAAATAATATATTTCTTGCCCACAAACTTTCAAGGAGAATAGGAAGGATAAGAAAGCACAAAGGAGAGATACAGTGGTATTCACTTGCCTCCGATCTTTTTTACCTAACTCACCAAAAGCACATCAACAGAGAAAATGGCAAAGAAATTGTGGAGCTTGAAGGCACAGATATCAGGGTCTCCAGTGTCAGCCTATCTAATCAAGTACATTAATAAAGGAAGAGGGTGGGGCATAACTCAGTGGCAGCATGCTTGCCTAGCATGCATGAGGCCTTGGATTGGATTTCAAAACAATCAAAAGAAATAGGAAGACATCTTCTATAGTTGCCACTGAATAGCCCACACCCTTGAAAGCTACAAGTCTTTCCTATACCACCACCTGTGGCCCAGGGGAAAGGCTTTCCCTCACCCAGGCACAGCCATCCCAAGGGGAGGAGTTCAAACAGAAAACTAAGAAAATTACCTGCAGCTGCTACATGGAGGCTGACAAAATTCATTTGTGGAATGTGCAAGCAATTCCCTCAACTCCCTAGAATCATGTAACATAAGTGATTCTAAAAGAGCTGGGGTACTGCACAGGAGCTAAAAACAAAAAAGAATGAAAACAGAGGCAAACTAACATGGATCAGGCTGGTATTTTCAAATTCATATTATGCAAGTACCTTATTTACAAAGGTTAAAATACGGATTGAATGTAGCGCTTCACTGACATTACAACTATTCTGTTGAAATTGCAAAGGTGAGTCGATAGTTCAGACACCCTGTACACACACTTCAAGTGAAAAGCTATTCATAGAAACAGAAGGTACAAACCATATATTTTTTAATACAACAGATTGTGACACATTGAGTTTCCTGTAAAGTTTCAAAGCATACGCCCTTCTATCTCTCCTTTTTCATGCTGCTGCTTTACTACCAAGCATCTTTTTTCTCCTCACATACTTCAGAGTTTGTTTAAAAGATAAATTCTGGGTCAGTATGAAAGTTTTATCCGAGGAAATGTCAATGAGTTGACAAGCATGTAGAAAACAACAAAGGAGGAAGCAGTAACTATATCACCATGTGAGAAGATTCTATTTCATCTTTTATGCAATCAGAAATTCACTTTCTGATAACTGTCAGTACTATCTGAAGAAATTTCTCTTAACAAACCACAGACTTTTCAACTCTATAAGGTTCCCTAAACTTTATTTCCTTTAAATGTTAATTGCACACTTAAAGGTTAGTTAAGTAAGAGTATTGAACCATAATGCCCTTTCTTTCTTACTAAAACATAACCTTTCTTTTTTGTCTTATATCTCATTAAGTCATTTTCGTAGTAAGAGTAGATGTATTCTGATTATGTCTGTCTTTTCTCCAGAAAATGGAATAGGGCCAATATTTCTTTCTAAAAACATTATTGCATCCAACAGAAAATTATAAAAACGAGGTATAAAAAGTAAAGCCATATTATTTTGCTGAGCTGTAAAAGGTTTAAGTCAACAACTTCTGATATTGCCAGTCCAATGGATAACCCAGTACTATTATGGAGTACTGTACTATATATTGGATTATTTTGCTGTAATCACGTAGCCTATAATATTTGAACGACAATGGAATACCTATCTCTAACAAAACTAAACAAAAAAAGAGGATATATAGGAAGGACCATTTTGTAACCTTATATACAAAATAGTTAGGATAGATATACAGGTACTTTCTCTTAATTCAATGAGAAGAGAGATTTGTACTAATAGTGTTTGGACAGGATATCATGCCTGTATCTTGTACTATGAATAAGCACTTAGAAGAAAGGAATATGCAATGTATTAATTATTTAAACTATCCGGTGAATCCATTTTGAAACTGTCTTTTTGCTGTTTCTCAATAAAATTAATAAATAAAAAAACATTATTGCATTCAGATAGCTAGGTAGGTAGGTAGGCAGGCAGGCATGTAGGTAAGTAGAAAGACATATATCATTTTTAACTTGCATAGTAAATATTTGTTAAAACCAGATAAAAAATGTTTCCCCTAAATTCTTGGTTATATCTCACTTGTTGTATAACAAGTCTGTGGTTTGTTAAAAGAAATTTCTTCAGATAGCACTGACAGTTATCAAAAACTCTCCCTTATTTTGCTTTATCAGAAAACTAAATTGCCTAATTATTATAATTTATTACACCACATTTCTCATAAGTTTTTATGACTGAAATGTGCATGCATGTGTGTGTGTGTATGTGTGTGTGTGTGCGTGTGCATTTTGTGTGTTTAAGGTTCTTAAATCTCACTGATATCTTATTCATCATTCATTTGAGTTCAATTTGATTCCACAGCCTGGTTCTATACTAATTTTGTGTTTTATTCATCTATGCAGCCAATATGCACTAGCCGTCTTTTACATGATTCTCACATTAGCCACTAAAAATTCTCCTCTTAGTAAAATGGTAGTCCCAAGACTCCTGTTTACACAGTGAAAAACAATCAACACATAAAAAACACTACATTTTGAAATAAAATCTATTTTGTGACAGGTAGTTAAGGCCCAGTTACTTTTGTTTGACCTGAAGTACTTAATACTTCTGTATTTACTAGGGGCTAAATATCTCTATGCTATAGCAAGTTAACATGATGATTACCTGGCTAGAACATTTATAAGGACTTTTCTAACTCAATCTATAGAGTCACTATTCGAAAAATTTTAGTTGATAAAAAGAGGCGAAAGTATTTAAAACCTAGGGCTGGCCAGATAGAACTGTGGACTAAAGTGCATGCTTAGGCAGAGCACAGGGACCAGGGTTCAATCCCCAGCGTGCTGTGTTGGCCCTGCCTCTGGGGCACAGTGAGAGGGCCATTGAGACTGGATGTTATAGCTCATGCCTGTACTCCCAGTGCTTGGGAGGCTGAAAACAGTAGGATCACTATGAGTCTGATCTACGTAGTGAGACCCAAGAGCCCCTGTACTAAATACATTTTTTTAAAAAAGTATTGAAAACCTGATGAAAAAATACCTAGCCATGAAGTATACTAATTATATTTTGTCTTAAAAACAGGAAAGCTTTTATAGGTTTGTTCCCTATTTAATCTTTAAATTGGCCCAGTAAGGGAAATTTTCTTAAAGTAATTATTCCAAATTCTGAGACTAAACATTCAGAGCATATTCAGTGTGTTACTCTTGAAGGATCAGTGTCCTGACCAAATGAACATCTCCATGTCTCACTATGCATGCTTATCTTCAAATTCAGTGTTTCTAACTGTGATTCCTATCCTGATATAGCATCAAGAACTAAAATGGGACAAGTTCTAGAACCTTTCCTTACACATTCTTCATCCGTATCTCTTGTCAGCTGCTCCTAATGACACATCCTGTCAACAGGCATGGCCTTTTCACACACTCTTCTAAGCTTTCAAACAATCTCAGCACTACTGCCAACAATATCTTTCAGGTTCAACACTCACTTTAAGTTGCACAGCTATAAATCTGAACGAAGGAAATCATGTTGTAACTGAAGTTCTTCCAAGTGTTCTACCTCTGTACAGGAGTGGAAACATATTGCACCCTACATTAATTTATATGACTTAAAGTAATCTAAAATATAAATCTGAAAGGTACTACTTTAATGCAAATTTGTACTGTACAATAAAAAATTTAAAATATATTAAACCTGAAAGATGATTTAAGCACCAAAAAGAGAAAGTATAAAATGACAAATACAATCAGTCTTCTTCTAGAGAATAATCATCACTCTCCAAGCTCCAAACCCTGGCCTGAATGCCATTTCCTCTAAATATGTCCTTCACGTCCAGCAATAGAGCTGTCCTTAAATAAACACTTCTTGTCCATGTAGCCTACTCAGACTGCAATGACAGAATAGCTGCCACTGATTTCAGTGAATCCTTCACTGAAATCATGATTTTTTGCAGAGTAGGCTTCAGAGTTTCCCTGAAACCAATTGTTAATTGAAGAGTCATGAGATAGGAGTACCAAAAAATGGCATAAAACAATGATGATTCACAAAACAGCAAAGGAAAATTGCAGACATCAAAATTCTGACGTTTTGGGGCTGGGGAGATAGCTCAGTAGAGGCAAGCACAGGTTCCTGAGTTAAATGTCCAGTATTGGGGAAAAAATCTGACATTTCTTTATTTCATGTGAGTCTGTGAACTATATGTTATAACATACAATGCACTGAATTATAAAGATTCATATTCAGCACAACCACGTCAGTTCCTCATTGGGTACACAGGTTACCTGTGCACTGTGGCTATATTCCAACTGGCCATTTGGCAGTAAGCATGTAGCTCAATTATTTACAAAGGTGTTTGCCTCTGTCTAAGGTGTCCACCTTGGTGTTTAAAAATAATTATAATCATTTATTGTAACTATAAAAGCCAATGACATTACTTATATTTAGTATATTAATAATATTTGCAACTGACTTATTAAATGTGTCTAATACTCTTAATCTGGGCTTATTTTCAGCTAGGACCTCTCTTCCAATTAGTTTAAAATGTTTTTGCATAAAAATATAGTACAGCATGTTCTTTCTTCACTTATGTGTTGACACGTAAGCTGCTTCCAAGATTTCTTTTTCTCTCAGTTGTACTGCTATTAACATGTGTGTGCATGCATCACTGTCATATGTCTTTAAGTTTTTGCAGGAGATAGATAGGAGAGTGTTTCTACATGATTTTACTGTGGGCATGTGGATCCACATATCTCTATGTAGAAAATAAAAATTAAAATAGTAAGAGAATGACCAAAAAGCTCAATTGAAGATGGTACATTAGAGCTACTATACCTATGCAAATTCAAAGACTGGGACTCAACTCAGCTTGGTAAAACAATCCATACACAAACATGAATTTGTGTCTGTATTCCAGAGAATAGCATCAAATAATCTCAACTAAATAAAACGGTGTGTAATAGAAACTTCCATATACAATAATTAGCTATCATTATGTACCTTTCCACTCTAATTTTACTTACAGATTCTGGCATCAAAATTAAAGGTAAAAGCATCCCTTAAAGCAATACAAATCAAAATGAAGCATCTAGAATAACCTGGACACTTTATCATTTCAAGTATCCACATATCAAGCTGACACATTTTTTTTTACCTTAGCAGAAATATTTGTCATCTTCCAGACTTAAAATACACTAATTTGAATATCATCAGGCACCTAATAGTATGTAGTTTTTCTCCTAATTTCCTAATAAATAGTCAGAGATATTTTAGAAAAGATGCCTAGTTCCAGCAACATAGCTGAATAGTTATAAAGGAACCATCAACTTACAGAATGCCTAAAATACTAGATACAATTATTTTGAAATATCTTTAGGTAAAAACTAACTAAAAAGAATTTTTAAAAAAAAAATTCATTACTTGCCCTCTTAACTCTCTTAATGGAAAAAAAATCAAAAGAAAGCACTAATTCGTAAACACCAAATGAAAATAGTTCAGCGGTCTAAGTGTCTACTTAGCAAGCACAGGGACCTACGTTTGATCCCTGGTACTGCATGGGGTTCTGGCCCCACCCATGGCGTGCCTAGCTCCCACCATAACTGGACATGATGGCATACATCTGTAATTCTAGTGCTGGGTAACTGAAACAGGAGGATCACTATGGATTCGAGCTGCGTAGTGAGACCCTGCACCAAATACATAAAATGAAAAAATAAAAAGAGACATCAGTAGCTGGGTATAGTGGTACAAGCTTGCAATACGAGCACCTGGGACACTAAGTCAGGAGGCTCACAAGAAATCTAATGACAGCTTGGATTACAAAGCAAGTCTCTGTCTCACAAAGTCAAAGGGGAAAAAAATGAAAGAAGACAACAACAATAAAAAGACAACAAAGAGGGGCCGGGAGATGGTTCAGTAGAATAAGCGCTTCCCTGGCAAAGTGCAAGGGACTGAGTTCAATCCCTGGTTCTTCCAAAAAGGAAAAAAAAAGGCAACAAAAAAATCAAGCTACATTAAATGTAGTTTAAATTGTCTTTCATGAATAAATTAAAAATAAAATGAGAAAACTATTTTAATACATAAGCAAGAGATACTCCTAATAAATAATACATATAAAACTAGGATGAAAAATATTAGCAATGTAATAAAATGTGGACTAAGACTTGAGCAAGCATTTCACAGAAAATGAAATATAAATAACCCATAAGTGGGCCATAAATAGCTTCAAAGATTGTCAAATTCAGGGGTAATGAATAAAAGATTGCACATTGAAATGAAATCATTTTTTTTTTACAAATGACAAACTGGCAAAAATGTAAAATTCTTACAATGTTATGTATTGCCTAATATGTATATCAATAGCTTTTAATACCATCTTCATAACTTGGGAAGCTTTTAAAAAACAATGCATGAATTTCATTCCCAGAAAATAGAACTAAAGTAATCTGGGTGTGATCAGGGAAAGTCTGTTTTTCTAAGGTTCCATAAATAATACTACCATATAGCTGTGTGATAGAATTACTAATTCTGACCTCTGGGAATTCTTATACAGTATTTGTAGAGAAAAAGATCAGTACAATCATATCAGAAACTAATTTGACATTATTCATTAATGCTGCAGAGGTACATATTTGGTAACCCAGAAATTCTGAGATTCTAGACCCAGTCTACTGCATCACAGAAAGGGCTAAAGAGAGACTGCTGGACTCTGTCTCTAAATTTCAATTTAGTAACTCTGGGTTGGAGGTAGACATTTTGTACTTCTGATGTGTTTTAATTATGTTGAAACCACTGGTCTAGAGGAGTTCTTCAAAATTTGTACCAAAATATTCATATAAATAACCTTAACATCATTTGTACCATTAGTATTAATAATAATGATAGCAGTAATTATAAAAATACACTCATGCTACAATCAAACATGCACTGAAAGGATAAAAAGCAAATGAACAGAAAAATACGTGCCTGGTAGAATATTATACCCCAGCAAAAGAGACAATCACTACACACATCAAAATAGAAAAATCTCAAAAAAAGTAAGATGATTTAGATCGTTAATGTACATGTAGTATTGTACTATTCACTAAAAGTATTTTAGAAGGCAAACATTAAACATATATTATAGGGATGCATCCATATGAGAAAAAAAAGCATTAAAAAGAATAGTGATAATAGCTTAAGATTCAAAATAGTGGTTTCTCTTGGGCATATATGGTAAAAAATAAGGCCTCCATATGTACTGGAAAGGTGAAGATATACAGATACATGTCATTTATCGTATGCTTTTAGTGGTACAAATACAGTGTAGTACTAATATAATCCACAAGACCTCTTGTAAATCTAATTCAATTTTCTGTCCTTACAACTCTTAACACTCGGAGAGAATGGCCTTATAACTTTATAGTTTGAGAATTATACTTCTATTCATTTGACAATTCACTGCAAATTTCTTCTGTTAAGCCAATCAGGAATATTTTTCAGCTGGTCGTCATCAAGTGGATAGTGATTCTTCTTGTTTACAAATATAGATTCATTCCTCTGTTTGCTTTTCTTTTGAAACCTCAGTAATAACCGTAAAGGTTTAAGTAGACCAAGTCTTGTTTCGCTGAAGTGTTGAGATTCACAGATGTTTAAAGGATTATTTGTTAAGATAGCTTGAGTTTTCTTATAGGATGTTTTTTTAGAAACTTTCCCCAGTAGTTTCAAATCCGCATGTCCTAGGCTTCTCGAAGTACGGTATACTGAAAACTTGATGGTAGGAGCTGCACTGGCTTGTTTTCCAAAGAAATCACTGTTTCAAGGGAGAGAGAACTTCTCACTGCAGAGCTATTTCAAAACTCATTTGGAACAAGTCTGTGAATGGAAGTGAGTGCTGAGGTCACATTCTGCTAAGAGGAAATAAATACAGCTGAGTTTAAAAATAAAAGAATAAAAAATAAATAAAATAAACTTATCTTTTCCAAGCCTGATATTTATCCTGTTTGTTTTGTTTAAGAGAGTATCATTTTTGTGTACCTTTTCTAAGTATTTCATGTATATTTTAATGTAACTATATATGAAGAGGAGAATTCTTCACAAATTTGAGTGTCATCCTTGCACAGGGGCCATGCTAATATTCTCTGTATCATTCCAATTTTAGTATATGTGCTGCCAAATCAAGCATGAGGAAAATTCTTAATTGTGTTTGAAGAGAATGAGATAAGACACAATCAGATAATCTTGAACAAACCTTACTCTTCGGCATTCATTTATAACATGCACTGAGAGAAGCTAGCTAAATAAAAACTGAACAAATCCTATAATAAATTACAAATCTAGTTTTGTTTGAAATATTTCCCCCTCAAAGCAGTATATTGAAATTATCTATGAAAATAACTTACAAAAGCATATTTGGCCTAGGGCACTGAGTTACTAACAAATATAAAGCCAATAATAGTCTTTACTGCAATCCTCAAAAATTGATTGCTTTCCCAACTAGCAAAATGTGTTCATGTTTATTTATAAACATTCATCAAGCAAATTCTAATAGTGCTGTACCATCAAAAGCAAAGTCATAGGGATAGGTTACATGTAGAGAGGATTCGGAATATATGCCAATGCCAAATTGCACCAAACAAAGATGATTAATTAATATGTATGAGATTTTTTCAATATAAGGTGATACTCCTGCTATTCCTTGGATTTATTGTAAAAGAAATCATCATTTTCTGAAATCCTGCCTCTATTTCAGATATCGTATTACTCCAAATAGTGAATTTTATGTGATGGCAAACTGAGCAATCAGCTAGCTGCCCATCTTCTCAATGCCTGAAAATTTAATGATGGTCTGCTGTTCCTTCCGAGGAAACTTGGGCAAAAGATCAGGTTAGAGCTTTCCAGATGTTCAGGATCTACAGAAATGCCTGGTGAGTATCCCTAAGCTCTGCACTAAACATTCAGTCCTCTGCTAGACCAGTGACTTCTTCTGTGCAAAGAGGAAGAACATCTTCACATTACATCCATCCTTCTTAGTATCTTTTTTTATACCATATCAAATACTCTTTATGATTAAAAACAAACAAAAACTTCCCTCTCTATGATGCTACACATAACCAACAAAAAGGTTTTTTGAAATCTGCATATACCATCTTTTTATTTTCAAAATTATATAAAAGTTATTAACTACAAAACCTCAATCTTCTTTTTGGATTTAGTATGACAAATGCATTGTTTGCCTGCAACTAGGCTAATGAAGACTACTGCTTGGATAATCCATACCCAGAACTAAGCAGCTGAGTTCTGGGTAAACTGTGCAGACACAAACAGATTTCACTTCTCAGTGTATATGAACCTTCAGAGAATCTTCTATGACAGAACAATTTAAGAATGACAGAAATACACAGATTATATGGAATCCTTATGCTTAGTTTCATAACAGCATTTTGTTCAGTAATGGAGGCTGGAATAGTTCTTATAATTCCCAGAAATATTTCAAAGAATATGTACCAAGGAAGGGAAAAATCCATAAATCTGTCAGTACACTTAGCATGAACTTCTTACTTATTCAATATGGCCTGTAGAGTACCAGGCTTGTAAGTTCAAAGTATCCATTTTAAAATATTAACAAATCACACGACATAACAGTGATCATATAACAATATTATATCATCAGTTTGATTCTAAAAGAACTAAAAGAAATGGCCAAAACAATGTTTATGATACAGTAAATATACTTCCAGCATCATATTTGAAGGCTATTTTCAAAAACCACTGCAGAAAGTTATGAAAAACATAGTGGAAATAAGCAGATGAAGAATGATAAAAAAAATCTGTCTGGTTAAGGAATTAGTAAACATTTCTAGGAGTAAGCTGGCTTTCACTCACATTTTAAAAGACATAAATGATGTTAAGGATATGAAAAACAGAAAGAAGTGAAGGCAAATCATGTACAACATGTCTAGATTATATAGATGAGAATTTTAGTAATATGTAAAAACTTTCAAATCACTCATATATCCATTATAACATTTAAGAAGAAACAAAAGTGATGAGAGCTAGTGTACTTTAAGGAAGAAATAAATTAGCGGCGAGGAAGAAACAAACCTAATTGATTCGATTAAGATGCATGAGATACAAGAAATCTAAGAGAAACTGGAAACAATCATAGTAAAATTATTAAAGGCATAAAGGATTAGTATATACCCTGCAAAGAGGAGGAACATGTAAAGATTTCATAAATCTTCACTGAAAGGAACAGTTACAGTGCACCTTAAATATGACTGCACCTCAGCAACCTAAATGAAAAGAAATAGAACTCCACACAATAAGTTTGGGAGGGGGAACAAAAATGTGATTTTTTTTTGAAAATCCTCCTGCAAGTAATAGCAGAATTAATAATTTTAGATAAATTGCTAGAAAAAAGTGGAAGTTAGACCTAAAAGATATCCAAGAGGCTCAAGGACACTATTCTATCTGTTTAGCATATTACACTTTGCAAGGGTCTTAAGAGGTGCATTACATTTAACTTTAAAAAAAAAACACACCTCTTTTTAAAGCATATATTTTGTTTTGGGGGACACTTGAGGTTGAAAAAAAAGAAGGAAAGTGATTGCAGAAGATCAAACAGGAAACAACTGACTGAAATGCCAAATAAAAAGCTGTTCTTTGCGCCATTACGCTAAAAGTAGAATTTTATTTATAAAGTGCTGAAGAATAGAAACTCAAAGGAGAGACTATGTGGAAATTAGTCACTGAACTCTAGAAAAAAGCACAGGCACCTTTTTTTTTTTTCTTTTTGTACTGGAAATCATACTCATGACCTTGCACTTGCCAAGCTGGCACTGTACCACTGAGACATATTCCTGGCCCATTATTTGCTTTTTCTGAGAAGTAACAAACTTTTCACCTGCTCAATTGTATTGGTAGAATAAAAGCTATAAAATAAAGATTAAAATTCCTTCTGATATTTATTCACAAAGTTGCAAGATTTTATTTCATTAAATGGTTGCATCACTCCGAATACTTCATATGGGATGAAATAAGTATTAGTCTTTATTAAGATTATTTTGTGTTTAAAGGGAATAAAAATAGCAAAAAAAAAAAAAACACATTGGAAATGATACAGAATTTCACTAAACAAAATGATAAGAATTCAACAATAGGTATTACATTGCATATTGTTGTCTTCAAATTAGCTATTAAGAGAACCAGACATAAACATGCAAAATTGGTCAAAAAATTAAAAAGAAAAAAAATTAAGCAGTAACTGCTCCTTTCACTAGACCAGCAGAAATCAGCAGTACAATTATCCAATCTATACTGTGCATACATACATATTTCTTATTAGTAGTTGAATTCTCATTTTGCTAAAATGATGCTTATTAATGCAGAAAAAGGAACTCAAAGCTCCTTAAGTTACATTAAGTAAAATTAAGTCTTTATTACTTGGCCCTTCATTACATGTGTATTTCAGAACACAAACAATAATGAATGTTAGTGAAGACATTTATAATGTCTTCTAATGGTGGAAGATGTTTTAAATATCTTAATTTCTACTTTGATTTCTTATGATAGACTTTGCACAGAGTGATTTGTTTTATGGCATTTTTATTCCCATTAAACAATAAATTCTACCAACACATCCAAATACGTATCAAAGCTGGAAAAAACAGGTCAAACTAACAATGTGCTGTTTAAATAAATAAACTTAGTATCATAATAACTTGTGTGTGACCCCTGATTGGCTGTCATACATTTTTTACTTACATAAAAATTTTCAAAAATACTTTCAATGTCACAAAATGAATAGTTGAATACTATTATGTTGTAAATGTAAAACAACAAAAAAAATCCTAATAAGAATTTTCTATAACTCTGAGATTTCTCTGATGTGTGAACAAACTTCCCTCATAGGACTACTTTCCTTATATCCTGTATGTTTTGTTATGTCATATTGATATACTTCAATTATAGAAACTGTCTAATTCCTTATTTAATTTCAACTGTGACCCATTGGTTGTTCAAGGGGATATTGTTTAATTTCCATGTGTCAATATAGTTTTCTGTTTTCTTTCCCCATATCTTTCAAATTTCATTGCTGTATGATCTGACACTATGCATAGGATAATTTGAATTCCTTTGCTTTTACATAAGCATGTTCTGTGAGTTAACATGTGGTCTATTTTGCAAAAAGTCCAACGTCTTGCTGAGAGGAATGTATAGTCTGTTGTTCTTGGGTTGAAACTTCTGTAGCTATCTATGAAATCCACTTATTCAAAGGTTTGTTCAGCTCTGATATTTCTTTCTTAATTTACTGTCTAGTTCATCTGTCCATTTGAGATAGTGGAGTGAAGTCCCCCATGTACAGTTGCATTAGTACTTACATGCTTCTTCATACCCATTAGTGGATGTTTTATATAGATGACTGTTACAGCATTTGTTGCCAATAAATTTATGATTTTTATCTGTTCCTCTTGGAATTTTCCCTTAAAAGGTATATAGTGACCTTTTTTGTCTCTTTTGATCATTCTCAGCTTTAAATCCACTTGGCTGCAAACAGAATAGCTATTCCTTTTTGTAAAAATAGTTCGTGTTACATGGAGTAATCTTCTCCATTCTTTACCTTTCAGTCTATGGATGTTTTTTCAGAAAATGTGTTTCTTGTATGCAACGTATTACTAGATCTTGTGTCTTGGTCCATTCCTCTAGTCTGTTTCTTCAGATCGGTGAACTGAGACCATTCACATTGATGGTTATACATGACAATATTGACCTGCCATTGTAGTACTTTCCTATTGATCTCTTTCTTTCTCTTCTATTTAACTCTATGCCTTGCCTGCTAGATTAATTCTATTTGGATTATACTAGAATTGTGTCTTTATTGTCACTTTCTAGAAACTTTTGGAGTGCTGGTTTAGTTGTCTTGAATTTCTTTAGGTGATGTTTATCATAGAAATACCATATTTCTCCATCAATTTTAACAGATAATTTTGAATGTTACAGCAATCTGGGTTGGGTATTTTTTTCTTTTAGGACTTGAATTATTTCAAATTTTCTAATATTTAATGGTTTTTTTGAGATGCTTAGAGTGATTCTGAAGAACTTTGCTTTCACTGATTTGTTTCTTTTCTCTAACTGCTTTTAATATTCTGTTCTGGCGTTACACTTCTAGAATCTAATGATTACATATATTGGTTTCAATTCTGTTCTGACTTTGGCTAATTGAGATTCTATGTGTCACTTATGTGTATGCCAACTTCTCATCCTATGCTTGCAAAGTTTTTACCCACTACTTCTGTGTGCAGGTATTTTGTATACTTTCTACTGTCTGATTTTTTTCATTGATTCTAGTTAATCTTATATTATTCTCTATTGTATCATCTGTTAGGTATTGAAATGATTCTTTTGTGGCTCATTGCAGTTTAAGAGGTCTTTCACTTGACTGTCAATCACAACCATGTCTTCTAAATCTGATATACTATCTGCTCATTGGATGATTCTACTATGTACTATTTAAATAGATTTTTTCAATCTCCTGGATATCTGTTTGTATGTATTTTATGGCATCTAGCTTTTTCCAGCATTGGGCAATCATTATTTCCCTACGTTCCTCCATTTTCTTATTTTTTGGTCTATATCTACTCCAGATTCATGAACCATTTACTACTTTTTTCTTTCTTTTTATAGAATAACACAACGAGTGATGGTGAAAAATGAAATATTTTTGTTCATGATTAATAGACCTAGAAGTCAATAAACACAAGCAGCCAGAATATTTGCTTGGAAACTTTAACAATAGACTGGAAATAGTGAACAAGAAACAAAATTTTAGTCAAGAAATATAAGAAAAACATTTCTTAAAAAATCATAGGTAACCAATTATATGCAAAATATTTAAAAAAGGAACTTAAGGATAAAAATATTGTCAGATTGCAGTAGCAAGCCATAGAATAACTATTCCAATGTGATGAAAACTAAGAAATAGTAGCAATAGTAAACCATTGTTAATATCATTACTAATGTTTCTTTTTCCCTAAAAAAGTATGAAAATAAGCATGAATAAAAACTTTTCTTTTAAAATGTTTTTATATTTTATAATAGTAATGCCATTATAGTCTTGATATAACTGTAGTCCTGAAGTCATCAACCATTACAAAGTACACAGACATATTCAGAGTCACAAGCCTGCATAAAATACAGATGGTCGATAACCACGTAAATAGATCAATGATTACAAAGATGGATTAAGGAGGTAAAAAGAAGTTCTGCTATTATACATGCATGAACTTCCTGACTATAAGAATAATTATACTGTAGAACTGGTTAATTGAGGGCAGTTGAAGAAATTTTTTCTCTGCAGAATCAATAGATACCCATCTATCTTTGATGACTTAGGTGTAACTCTGCCTAGAATTCAGGGAATGGATTGGCTGAACTTTGCTTCACCATATCATTTTGTCTTTATTGAAAAATAAGTTTTATTGATCACAAAATCTGTTTGAAGATATAAAATCATATAGAGAAAATCCTAAGACAAACTGTGGAGTCTATGTATACTATATAACACACAACTAAGAATGCAACTGGGTCTCCAAAAGTTACTATAGTCATAGTAGGTGGAATTATGACCAGTTAATGGGTCAAGCCGCAATATTTTCATGTATGCATAGCAATACTAAAATCGCTTTATAAATATATCTGCAACCTGAAGGGTCTTTTTTTGCCAGTGGTACAACCTTTTCAATAAGATTTTTCAATGAATCTTTTCTTTTCCCTTTTTCTCACTTGCTATTTACCTACCTTACAAATTTTTCCCAACCTTTGATGTATATTAGGGCTTTATTGTTGCCTATATTATTATTTAAAGGAAATGCTAAATATCAATCAAAAGCAAATGCAAAAAACTGCAATATTTTTACATATAAGTAAAGGATCTCCTGAATTCTTTCTATGCATTCTGAAAAGAGACCCTGATTGCCTAGGCACAAGCCTCTGCTTTATCATATCTTTACAAATTTTTCCAAAGTATTATTACAGGACCTTAATTTTTTTAATGTATTAAATACAGGGTCTACAGGCTCTCATTACACAGATTGGACTTGTAATTATCCTTCCTGCTTTTGGGATCCAACCCATGACCCCTGAGTCTCCTTAAACAGGAGCTCTGGTCTACTGAGCTATGTGGCCGGCCCTAACACGGTATATGAATCTTTCTACACATATGCCTTATAACTATGAGAATAAACTCCCTACGAAAATATTACTTTGCACTTCATTATTATTCACAGGCAATAATTATCTCAAATAAAACATGCTTTTATTTTTCCCTTAATGTTTATGTCACTTTTTGAAACTGCTAATTTCATTTTTTGGTCAAGGCTCTACACATAAATATTTCATTTATACTACTGATATCCTAAAATAGATTTTTTTTCTCAACAGATCAAATTAAGTGACAGTAAAGCAGACCTTCAAACTTGAAATAACATTTCTAGCAGACCCTGAAGTTTAGTCTACATTACTTAGATATAACCTAAAAACGTATATATTTAAAAATTCAATAACATCAGTATATAATATACATTTAACTGTTTCTATGGTATGTGTTACTCTAATTAATTTAAAACATTTTGATTTCATTCACAGTGTAAAATCACTTTCTAGCTTAAACTCTTTTTTTTGTTTTTTCTTCCAGAGTTGAATTTATCATTTTACATAATGTCAGTAAAAATAAAGAAAATAATCAAGTGGTCTCATGGACTGGAAGGTGGCTTATTAATTCCCTTTCATTTCCAAACCTCATCAAGCAGTCACTACATTTATGAGGTAAGTCAGCCGAATGTTTGAAATCCAAATGAATTTTAAGATCATCAATCTGTCCTGTTGAATATTCACAATACTGACATAAATAAATCCCTTCAGATATATGTGAATTTAAATGCTTGCAGTACTCAAGCATACTTGAAAAGCCCTTCCCACAGTCATCACAAACATGAGGAAATATTTTAGTATGTTCAATAGCAACATGCCTGTTAACAGTCGTATGAAGTGTACTCCAAAAACCACATACGTGACATACAAAGAAGTTCTTACATTTGTCAAAAGTAATTTTGCTCAAGAGGTTGTACTGTCCGTGTTCTCCGTTGTTATACTTATCACTTAATTCTATTAATTTACATGCATGCTCATTTACCACGTGGCTGTGCAAGTCTTCTGGATCGTTAGTTTCGTGCTCACAGAACTGGCACAAGTACTGCTCATCACAGCTGTGCTCCTGGAAGTGCAGGTAGAGCTCACTGCTTGAGGAGAAATGCACGTCACACTCCTCGCACCAGTAGAGGTGGTTGCTGAAGTGGGTGTCTGCAGTGTGCTGGCTGAGGTTCTCAAAGATGACGGTCTTATAGTCACAGTATTTACAAATGTAGGGATCCTCTTCGTGTAGCTTGGCATGTTCAATCAGAAGCATGTTGGTAGAGAAACTTTCCTTGCATACTCGGCACACATTCGAGTCCATATGCTTATGCTTTAGGATTATATGCTGCTTTAAATCAGAAAAATACTTACTGTTGAATTCACAAAGTTCACATTTATAGAGGCCATTGCTATCCACTCTCAGTAAAGGCCATTTCTGTTGGGTAGTCACATTCAAAGTTTGGCTTTTGTCAAGATTTTTACAAAGTTTAGAGGGTGGCTCTTCATCCTTTTGGTCTTGGAGACGTTCTGAAGAATTGTTCTCTGTCTCTATATCATAGTCCTCTGAAGCTGCATGTACTTCCACAGCATTTGGAACGTCTTCAGCAGCGTGGACCTCTATAGGACTCTCCTCGTGAGATTGCTGGTTAACTGACTCAGGTGAGTCACTCTCTTCATCACAAACTTCAACATCAGCAGATTTATCTGAAACAAAACAAACCTGCAGAAAAGGCAGTGTGCTCTAGAATTCTAAGTACAGGACTGGGAAACAGGTAGTTATGATATCTGTTTCTGGCCTTGATTCCTTCTGCAAATTTTGGGAGATCATTTGATATCTCAGTATCTGAATCATCATCTTTTTTATCAAAATATTTTAAGTCTGGCTGTCTCATAGAATAGACACTGTAACAATGATCAGAAAAAATTCCATTGAATCCATCTGCAATTCTGCTTATTCCAGAGGAATCTGAGTAATGAGAAAGGTGTAAAGTCTTCCTTTTTCTTTTTTTTAAAGGATATTTATTCATATCTTTTCAATTTGATATCATTCTTAATATTGCAATGAAGAAAAATGAATTACAGGGACTCTTCCACAGACAGTAAAAAGTGCCTCCTTTTAACTGAGGAGGACACAGGGAAACTCAAGTAAATTGAGAAGCAGCAGAACCAGGGACTACAACACATGTCTTCAGATTCCTGAGTACTGGTCTTCTGATTTCTGAGCACTGGCACTAGCAAGCAGCACCTTGTTTTTAGTTCTTAGCCACCAGTTGAAAAGAAGGTCACTATTACCCTCATCTGCACCTGAGCCCCTTAAGCTTATTTTGAAAAAAAGGGAACATTAGTATTTTTATCAGCAATCTTATCATTTGGGATTGACATACTTGATTAAGTAAAAATAGTATTTTATTGTTTCTGCTGTTTTACTAATACATTTATCCTACCAAATAATTAAAATATATTAGTTAGCTATCAAAGGGTTCTCTATTGACCCATACTAGGAGAGATAATACTGATGTTAATTCAAACTCTGGGGAATAATGTATCTACATTTATATTTTTGTTGTTTCTGTTGTCATGAAGCGACAGCCATGTTACATAAACAACGAATTATGCAGGGATGGTTTTTAGCACTGTAATCAAATAAAACAACAAATTAATCTAATGATACATAGTTAATGCTATGCATTGTCGAAGTGCTACATGGTAATTAGACATAAAACTTAAGCAGCTCATATAAAAGGGAAATTGATGTTATGTTTGCATCCCTGAACCAAATATTTCTTTGAGGGTATTGGAGAAAAAGAAATATTGATGATTCTAGTCTTTTTTCTTGCATGGGGGAAAAAGTTTTCTTTGGGGATTGAAAATCATATAACTTTTCAATTTTGGGGCATCCTCCTTACTGGCAGATACTAATACATGTAATTTATTTAGATATTAGCAATATCAAACTTCATAACTCAAGTGAGTTGCTACTCACTTATGTCACATATTCATGTTACCTAATTCCAATTATGAATATATGAATATATCACGTTAAACTTTCCGCTTCTCATAGGGTAAACTAAGAAAACAAGTTTGGATTAAGAAGGGTAAGGAACAAGAAAACATTTTAGAGTATTTGGCACTCAGAAGGAAAGCAAGCTGGTTTTCAAAAAGAGTTCAAGCAAATAAAAAGTATAAAAGTGAAGGTAGAAAGTAGGTAGAGCAATAAAGGAATGGAATAGCAGGCACAGATATGTGACAAAAGGAAAAAGGCAAAAAGCAGAATAGGGGATGTAAGTCCAGAAAATTGGAAGAGACAGCATAAGACCAGGTCAGTGGATACAGAGTAAATAAGGAATCTATGGAAGCACAAAGAAGTTCAGTATGATCTACCTTGGTTCTCCTTCACTCATATTCCCAGGACACAATCTAAGATTTAGTATAATTATGTGATCTTAAAAGCAGCTGCTTTGACTGCACAGTTGATAAGATTAATCCTGCAAATTCAAGAATTTAGACATAATTGACTGTCATCTCCAAATAGTAAACAATTCATTCTTCCCAAATGGATCAGGTTGATCCAATTTAAAGAGAAGCAAATATATACTGGTTCTGCTATAAAATAAAACAAAAACCCAGGTAATACACTTAGATACGTACATTTAAAAGGTTATTTCATTCTATTACCAGGCCTGCCATGCCAGCCCCACCTCTGGGGCGTGCTGAGAGGGCAATTGAGACTGGGCGTGGTGCCGCAGGCCTGTAATACCAGCTCTTGGGACACTGTAAACAGGCAGATCACCAGGAGTTGGATTTATGGAGTGGGACCAAGTAGACCCTTACTAAAATACAAAAAAAAAAAAACAACCCTGCTTTATTGTATATAAGGGACATTTATGAATGAAGATCTCTACATATGCTGTAAACCCTAAAAAGTTGAAAACAATACTGTAAAAATAATAGACTTTTGAACATTGCTTGTGAATAAACACTTCAACATTATTCTCCATATGGAATTTTTTTCCCTACCAAGTCATGTGATGGAAAAACTGTACTGTTTTAAAGGTAAACTCATGGCTACATCAATTAAGTCTTCAAACTATGGTTTGAAAAAACTATAGTTATTTCATTATAATTTGATTACATAGGAAAGATTAGAAAGCTTCAGCTAATGAGCTGGAGTCACCAGTTCCCATGCCTTTTTATATTTTAAAACAAAACTTTCTAATTGTATAAAATAAGGAAAAGTAAGTCAGATTAAGGTTTCATGCCTTGCTCATTCTAACTGTTATGGAAACAATTCTGGCCAGGATGAATATAATCAGCTCCCTATTTCAATTCAGAGAACCATTACCTTGCCCATAGTCCAGGTAGGGTGGGTTGGTTGGTCTCTCTCTCTCTCTCTCTCTCTCTCTCTCTCTCTCTCTCTCACACACACACACACAAACAGTTTTTCGCTTGTAGAAAGATTACTCTAGATAATATAACCATTATATTGGTGTGCAATGGTAATAAAGAGCCATGTTAACTCGTCAAACCTTAGTCCTAAGGAAGATAATCATGTTCAATTTAAAACATGTGAAAAAAATTGTGATGCTAGTAGCCCACTTACCAAAAAAGAACCTTATAAAGAGTCATGATTTGCTAAAATTAAAAACAGGTTCTCCAAAACTTATGCAAGGGTTATGGCAAAATTTTCTAAAGTTATATAGTATAAATTGCTAAATAGAATCTTAAAGCCAAACTGTATCTCTCAAAGAGAAATGAAAACATCAATCTCTCTAAAAATAATGATTTAGAATGATTCTACCCTTCTACTAAAACAAGCAAAACACTTTTTGGTTCTCCTTTCTGGAAATTAAGCAGGCAGGGCCAGCCATACTAAAGATTCTACTAATATGCTGGATCAGTATAGTGCTTTATTCTCTAAATCACTTCATTTGGATTAACCCTAACAGTGACCCTCTAAATTCAGATGAGGAAACAGGTTTAGAAAGCTTTAGCTTGTCCATGGGATTCTAACGTAATGGCTTCAGGATCAAGACTTTGTTTTAAATGCTTTAATCTGCAGCATGCCACTGGTGAATCGCATGAGATTGGGCAAACATTCCAAGCCTCAGTTTTCCCCATTCATAAAAGGAGAACAGTGCTTATCTCATAGAATTGTCATAGGAGTCAATGAGATAATAAACACATGAATTCCTTGACATATTTCCTGGCCTGCTATATACCCCAAAAGTGTAACTACCAGTTATCCACTGATCTTGAGTAAGTTTTTTTTTTCTAACTTCTTAACCTCTCTGTATTTTCCTACATAACATAGTGATAATATTAAGTACTTAATGAAGACATTTTGGTGTCAAAAGTTCATGTAATTTCGAGTACAGTGAACAAAAGATAATGATATGTCTATATGTGCATATGTTTATGCCTAAAAGTACATGCAGTTAATGAACTGCCAAAACAGAATTAACACCAAGTTCTTAAAGAGTTCTCTTACTATCAACACAACTCCATATTAATATTATTTTTCAAATATAGATAAGTATTTGCTCACAAGTCCATTGAGAAAATAGCAATCTAGAAATACCTGTTACAACAAAATGAAAAAGGATACTAAACTTACTTGAATTAAGGCCTCACTTAGCAGGTCCTCATTAACCTCCAAAATGATGTTTTTTATGTCTTCATATGGCATGCGATATGATCCCAAGAAGATAGCTAAAATAAAAGTAATTTTATTACAAATTAAAACAGCATCAAATTGTAAAATTCCTAAATACATCTGATTACTATTTTATAGACTCATAGTACAAAATTTGTCCCTAATGCTCATATACAGACTTATGAAAAATAATAGCTGTTTTCATTTGATGGGCTACTCTATCTAGGCACAATGATCTATTATCTGAGGTTGCAATGCTTCAAGTTCATTAATATTTACATAAAAATAAACTATCAACAGCACTTACAACTATATGCTCAGGCATTTTAAATTGAAGTAATACAAAATGACACATAAAAACCTAGATATTTTATTTCATGTTCATATTTTAATTCAACATACAACTGAATATAGATTGTCAGATGCATCCAACACAGTACTTCTCAGAAAGGGCATTAAAGTTACCGAAATAAAAGAAAAGTGTATCAATCTAAGTGGTCCTCTATGATCTATGAGGTTTCATTTCCCACCTTTTTACTTGCCATCAATCACAGTCTGAAAATACTAAATGGAAAGTTCGAGAAAAAAACAACTTAAAGTTTTTATTTGAGTACTATTCTTAGTCCATTGCAATCACAATGTGAATCATGGCTTTATCTAGTGAATCCCTATAAGTAATACGCTACCTGTTCCTGTTCCTTAATCATTTAGCAGATTTCTGGGTCATTAGATCAACTGTTAAGTATTTTAATCCTTCTGCCTATGTAATCTTTATATTTAACATTTTTGGTGCTGGGGATTAACTTAGGACCTTGTGCTTGCCAGGAAGACTCTTATGCTACCGAGCTATCTCCGCAGCACATCCCAAAAGCATAAGAGTGGTGATGCTAGCACTTTGGACATGCTACAAAAAACAGCTCTGAAATCCTTTCTTTACATATTATCTCATCTCATCACATGCATAGTATAATAGGATATTTTGAAAGAGAAAAGCCAGAATAATTTAACTTTCTTTATAACATTATTATAATTGTGCTGCATTATTATTATCATTGTAATTTCTGTGTCTAATTTATAAATTCAACTTTATCATAAGAATGTATCATAGAAAAAAATCATAGTATTGGCAGGGCTTAGTACTAGCTATGGTTCCCTGCATCTAATGGAACATTTCCCCTGCAGAGAAGAAGGGACTACCGTACTTCATACTTCTCACACATAAGAAGACAATGAAGTGCTTGAATCACCCATGTGCTCTGAATTCATAACTGACATCCATGTGGTGTACAATTAATTGCTCTATATATTGAATCATTATTTTTTCTTGTCAACTTTTATTAAATGGACACTATTTTATGTCATATTGGAATACTGTAAAAAATTATAGTTAGAATAGCTAACAATTGCTCAGAAAGTGTTTTTCAATATATTCCATTTTAATCTCCACTAAATATACTTTTTAAAGAATATGGATATGTTCTTACGACTATATATGTTCAAGCTATTTCTAAGAATACTTTTATTTCATGAAAAGGTCTGTATGACTTCATTGATACCAAAATATAATTGAAGCTTTACTATCTGCACAAATGATTGCGTAGGCATAAGACCAAATGAGATCTTCACAATCTAAGTAAATGATGTTGACAATGATCAACCAGCAATTGAGATCATGGGTGTTTTTACAAAAGATTAATTGTCAACTTTAATGTCAACATTTAATATCAACTTTAAGAAAATGCATCACCAAGTAAGCAAAGTACAGCATTACAACAGCTATTAGTGAATTTGTTTTCTGGCAGTGACATTACTACTTGTCATGCCTGACCCAGGCAAGCCCTTCTCAGCAATAAGACTGTTCTTTCTCAGCAAACACAAATGACACCAACTGGACCATGCTTCTTCCCTCAGCAAACAGGATGATGGCCATAAAAAAATTTAGGACCAGACATACAATGTCCCCATCGCAGAAAAGTCCAGTATTATCTACACACCTGTACTGACTGTCCTTGGAACTCTGATCTCAAATATTTCATGCAGATGCCTTGGGATTATAACCCCACCTTAAATACTATAAAAATTAACTTCCCCTCTGGCATGCTGCTGAAATCATTCGAAATCTCAGCTTATCTGTACCCAGACAAAATAAATCCAGCATTTATTCTGTATTTCTCACATAAAGCCTATCTTTCTGGGTGGTTTTTCATGTACAGTTGGTAACACTACTGATGCAAAAATAGTAAATTGTTTATTTTAATCTGATTGTGGCATAGTCCCTAACAAAAGAACTCCATGGCATTCTTTCAATAATTAGTAATGCTTGATACTTTGAGTTTTCTCATGCCTATAATTTTACGATCCTAAGAATCTAGACAGAGTCCTGAAGTGACAAAAATATTCTGAACTGAATGCAGAGGGGAGAGTATGTCACATTAAAATTTAAAGGCAAACTTAAATGAAGAGGATTTTAAATGTCTAGCTACTTTATCAAAAGCATAGTTAAGAACTGACTGGCTTTAAAAAATGACTAGTTTGTTAAAAGTTTCAATATTCATTAAAAAAAGCAAAGATAAAAAATTACCTGACACATGTAGCAATTAATTCAAATAAAAAAGATTTTCCAAATGTGTCCAATGAATATCCAAAAATAATCAATCCCAATTGTAGGCAGCAGAAGATACAATAATGTTTTATCAACAATACCTTCCAAGACTCTTATTACTTGTAAGTTTTATATGAAATGAATAAGGCTATAAGTATGACTTTCTCCGTGGTAGTCAAGTGTAAAAAAACACCCAAATCGTATTTAAATACAGTTTGGCTTTAAGAGGCTGTATATGCCTGTTAAAAGGAGTTGCAAATTTGTTTAAATCAATCAACAACTCCTCTCCAGCGCCACACTATCCCTATACAGAAAATGCTACATACAGAGATTCTGAGCTGTTTTGGGATCCAAAACTCTCAATTCTTTTACTTTCTTCTTTGCAGGTACAGTCTTCTTTTCTTCTGAAGTATCTGCAGTTTTTTGAACTGTAACAAAAATATTGATACATAAACAATTATGGTACTAATGCAAGTACATGAAACAATATTAGTGAACCATATTAACAACATTAATAAAGCTCACTGTAAAATCAATGAATGCATTTATTTCATTAGTTTAAGAAAGAAGATAAACATAAAAATACAGACCTGCTTAGAGGTTCCCCTACAAATTAATTCTCAGCATTTAAGCAGAAAAGATAAGCCAAATAAAACCAAAAATCAATTGCCGCTTCTTACCTAATGTATGACATTAATTACTCTTTTAGCAGGTTTCTACAGCAGCACTGGAATTAAATATGTAGTAAAATCTCACTAATTTGGACTAACTGACAAAAAAGGAAGACATGGATTTCCATTAAAATAGGCTAAAATGTAGACTTTTTTTAATTCAGTGAAATTGTTTTAATGTACCACAAGTAACTTTAATTACTAACAGGTTGCCTAGGAAAATTCCTGTGGAGACTGCTTTGAAGAATAAGTGTGAAGTATTTGCAAGGCAGACAACAGTAGCACATATTTGCATACACACAATTTAAGAACCTCAAGTATGAGGTCTTTGGAGTAAGTTAGACTTATTTCTATCATATTAAAAATATCATTTCCTTTTTTTTTTCTTTTTTTTCTTTTTTGTGGAACCAGGGATTGAACTCAGGCCCTTGCACTTGCCAAGGAAGTGCTTATTCCACTGAGCCATCTCCCTGGCCCTATTTGCTTTCTTAAAAAAAACGTTTATTTTCACTTTGTGTAAAAGGAAACTCTTTAAGATGGTTAAAATATTTGAAAATGGGGGCCTAAGAGATAGCTCAGCAGTCTAAGTACCTGCCTGGCAAGCACAAGAACCCAAGTTCCATTCCCAGTACCAGTACATCATGCCATGCTGGGCCCGCCCAGGTGCACTGAGTCAGGTGCTGAGACTGGGAGTGGCGGCACACGCCTCTTACTCCCACGTCTGGGGAGGTTAAAACAGGATGATCACTATGAGTTTGAGCTGCATAGTGAGAACCTATACCAAACACATAAAAAATTGAAAATAAGGACTAGTGAGATAGCTCAGCGATCTGGAATGCCTGCTTAGGCAAGCTTAGGCAGGTGCAGAGGACTTTCGGTTAGATCCTCAGCACCACATGCTGCATACCAGCTCTGCCCTCAGGGTAGGCTGGGCTGGCCAGAAAAAAAATACAAATACAATTTTAAAAAATTGAAAGTGAGAAATAGTAGTGCCAAGGTGTGGCAGGCATTAGACCCCATAAGCTCCAGCAACCTATGCTCTAGATGAGCCAGTCCAGGAAACAATGTGGCCATGTGCTATGAAAGTGCAATGTGAAGTCAACACCCTAAACCTGGACAGAAACACTACAGACACCACAGTGCTCATATGTTCATATGTTGGCAGCTTATTTTTTCCAATATTAAAAACAGTGTTGATGGGATGGCCAAATAGCTCAGTGGATTAAAGTGATCCCCTGGACTGCTGTGCTGGCCATGCCCTGGGGGCATGCTGAGATAGCAATTGAGACTGGACATTGTGGTGCATGCTTGTAATCTCAGCTCTTGGAATGCTGTAAATAGGCGGATCACTATGAGTCCCATCTAGTAGTGAGGCCCTGAACACCCTGTAGTTCCTTCCCTAAAATACAAAAAAAAAAAAAAAAAAAAAAAAAAAACGGTTGTAGATAATGGAACCTATACAGTGTCTTAATTTTGTGAGAGAAGTGAAGCCATCATTATTGTTTACAAATCAAGTAGATAATATGCTGTTTTCTCCAAATTCATGAGGCTTCTTTATCACTATCAAAAACATAAATTCTTATTGATGTAATAATGTTATTTATCATTTTAGTTCATCTATTCTTTGTGAAGGATTATACAAATGGGTATTTTAAAGAGGAAAAGCAACACAATGATGGTATATTTTTGCTAAGGCAACATGTTCACGGATGTTAACATCTGGGACATGTTCATAATGTGGTATTACAGAATTGTAAAAATTGCAATTCCACTAGGATTCCCTTTGTTCTTTTTTCCCCTTTGTTCTAATGATACAAAACATGAAAAATTAGTTTAATGGAGAAGTAACACATTAAAATGAATTACATAAATAAGTTTTTAACAGTTCTAAGCTTTACTAGACTGACCAGTTTAAAGTGATGCACAGTCTAAGCAGAGAAGTTAATTATACTTAAAAATGATTGTATGAGAGGTCACAAGTAGTTTGCTGTTATAACTCAAGACCAAATTTTTGCTACTACCAAAAAATTAGCTTTAATATATTTCTCTTAAAATCATCACAAATGTTCTTCAAAGGATCTTCCTAAGAACAATGTCCTTTCTAGGTAATAATCAACATCGAATTTATTGTAGTTTTCAAGCTTCAATGTTAAGATAACTGTACAAAAAGAAGCAACAGTTTAATAGTCACTTGCTTTTGTATATTAAAAATATAGAATCAAATAAACATTCAGAAATTTTAACATAGTCACAGAAACAGTAAAATAAACATCCTATTCTCTTAAAATATCTTACACTTCACAATAGGAGACTAATTAACTAGGTATACATAGTTTATTATTAGAGAGCATTCAACATTGAATTTATTCTAGTTATCAAGCGTCCATGTTAAGATAACTGTACATAAGTGAAATAAATTAGATGCACATGTAAATATAAAATTACCTGTCTGGTGTGAGAAACTGAAAATATAAGAACATAAATGTGCAATAGATATTGTGAAATATGAAGAAATTGTTCAAAAGGAAAGAGGAGGGCCCCGGAGAGATAGTTCAGTAGAATAAGTACTTCCCTGGCAAGAGAAGGGTCCTGAGTTCAATCCTGGGTACAGCCCCCCAAAAAAAAAGGAAAAGGAAAAGGGCTATAGGGAGGGAATAGGGGAGAGGAAGGAAGGGACAGAAAAAATGAGAAAAGAAGAATAAAATAAAAACTGAATATTGTGAATTCGGTTCAGAAATAGGCTTGAAAAGGATAGGAATAGGAGAAAAAACAAAAAGAGGAATGAAGATTTATGACATACTGTTATGGATTCTCTATAATGAACGTCAACATTATGTATATGTAAATTGTATCAGTACACTTAAATTTTAAAGAAAGAAAAATATAATATAACTTAGTGACATCTGGATAATACATACATAGATAATGCTTAATACTATGATGTCATATATTAGCATATTTCATTAAAATATAGACTAAACTTTATACCATTACATGAAAAATTATTTTTTTATTATTATTTTTTTGGCGGAACCGGCGATTGAACTCAGACTCTTGCACTTGCCAGGGAAGCGCTTACTCCACTGAGCCATTTCCTCAGCCCTGAAAAATTATTTTAATAAATAAAATATCCAAAATATATCTTTAGTTCACAGTTTTATTGCTCACAATGATATATGTTCCTTGTGCCATAGAATGTGGCTTAAAATCCTATGTTGAAAATGTAATACAATTTGCATGAATGAGGACTAACATTTTGAGTATCACTATGATAAAGCAAGTTTTGAAAGGTTCTTCATAAGGACAAGATTAACAGTAGTTGTAAAAGTACCCTACAAAATGTGATAGTATGTCAATGAATTCTGGTTAAAATACAGAAGTTTAAACTAAAACAAACAAACAAACAAACAAACAAAAAAAAAAACCTTTCTGTAGCTATGTAAGTTTTCAAAAAACAATTAAGAATTTACCATAGTGGAGGTATTTGAGCAATATCTATCTTTGACTTTGACTTCCTTCCTTTAGAAACACTTTCAGGGCTGGAGAGATGGCTCAGTGGTCTAGGGCACCTACTTGGAACAAGCTTGGCAAAGCATCAGGGACCGCGGTTCAATCCCCCAGCACCACATGCCAGCCAGCCCCGCCCCCTGGTGGGCTGAGCTGGCCACACACACCCACCACTCTCTCTCTCTCTCTCTCTCTCTCTCTCTCTCTCTCTCTCTCTCTCTCTCATAAATAAAAAAAAAATTTTAAAAAAAAAAGAAACACTTTCAATAGGAATTACAAGGATAGGCTCAGATAAATAGAATTCAAAGGATAGCAAAATATAACAAATATACCTACGATAATGAAAGCGTCACATATTGAAAATTGGTGCTTTTACAGTGACTTCAAATTTTCACATGCCCTGGAATCATTTTATTCCATATGCATTTCTAGCACTTAAACACCTTGAAATAAATTCTAGCAACTCTACAATTAACTGAAATTAGTCAGAATGGATCCACTTTTTTTTATACTCATCAATTGTCCTAAGGTCCTCAGGTTCACAGTAAAGCCTCCAATTCAAAGTGATCTCCAATGTGCAAGTGAAAAACAATATTTTTAATGGGTTTGAATCTGATATTCTAAATTAATTTTAGTGTTTAAACTGGCACTGCTAATGAACAGAATAATGAAACATTATAAAAGATTGCATGTAGGAAGATGATGTTAATAATAAAGACATTTGTATTATTAAAGATATATTAACATCAATATCCTCATTATCTATGATAAAATGCCCACTGAGTATTCTTATATTTCCTGTAATACATGGATTTTGAACAGGACTTGTACTATAAATTTATTTCTTCACAACAAAGGGATGCCCAGCAGCAAAATTTGAGTAAACATGGTTATGTAATTTTCCCACTCTAACCAAGGCAATGTTAAGGAATCATCTATTAATTTCTGCTGTCCCAATGGATAGATAGAACCAGTAACACAATGTCTGCAATTTATGGCAAAAATTTAGATGCTTTCAGTGGGGAAGTCTGGATGATTTGCATAGTGATAATCAAAAGCATAACACAATTTATATAACTAACTTATCTCAAAATTACAGGGAGATAGTCAGAATGAATAACAGCCTTTCAGTCACTCAGCAAATGTTTATTGAACAGTTACTATATTAACTTGATGTGAGCATATGAAACTTAAATATTCATGTTTCATATTCATATATATATAAAGTAGAAAATATGCAAGTATCTCCAAGGTGTATCTAAAATTTGTAATTTTTCTCTGTTCATAATAATATAGCTTAGATGGGCACATGCACATCGCTCATTATATACACATTGCTCACTGAGCTCTCCTGTTATTGTAAGCAGTCAAAACATTACCAAAAACTATACTTCTGTATTAGCATCAATTGATCTCTTGTATTACATTATAAGGCATATGAAGAGGAGTACAATATACTATAACTTCATGATTATATATATGTAAAGGAGTAAGTGCTCAACATTTTTAAGATCATATGAAAACACAATATATGTGTACATAAATGCATGTTTTATCCATGTGAAAACAATTCTCAAAGTGATCCTAGCACCTTCCTGGAAAGTGCAAGGACCCTAGTTCAATCTCAGTGCTTTCAGTGGGGAAGTCTGGATAGCACCACCATGCTGTGCGGTAGCCAGGGCCCTGGGCGCTCTGTCCAGGCCCTGAAATTGGACATGGTGGTTCATGGCTATGATCCCTGTTCTGAGGACACAGAGACAGGAGGATCACTGTGCGTGTGAGCTGCATAGTGGGACCCTCTATCCAATAAATAAATAAAATTAAAAAACTTCATAATGTTAAAATGACTACTAGAATTAAAATGGAAGACATGGAAGATCTATAATTACTGCGTGTGAAGAATAATATTTTTTGTTTGTTATTTTCCATTCTCTTTTTTGAATTACATTTGACCTTGAAATATAACACAAACACAATGGAAACATAGATAAATATGTATAGACAGACAGACAGACAGACAGACAGACAGACAGACAGACAGACGGTTATTACAAACAACTAAGGAAAGTATAAAGCAACAGCAGTAATATATTACTGGTAGTGACTACCACCACAATCGTCAACACCAGTATTAACTTTTCCTAAATATATAATCTATACCTGGCACTAATTCAGTCTTTATAACACCTTATATATGAGAGGTGTTACCACTGTAATTTTAAATAAAGAAAGCCAAGAAATAGAAAAAGTGAAGCATCTGAATAAGGACATATGGGTAATAATGCAAAGATGCTCAAACTCATCAGTAATCAGAAATATGTAAATAAAAATAACCAAAAATACCATTTGGTCATCAAATTGTGAATTTTTAAAAAGTCTCCTTATGCCAAGTATTGATGAGAATGTGAAGAAATTAGAATTTGATTATGCCACAGGGGCAGTAAAAGCTAACCAACAATCTTTAAATGAAAAATTAGTGACATTTAACATGTATAAAAAGTATACATACCATATTTAGAAATATATTTCAAATGGCCAAGGAAACAAGGATGTTGAATGCAACAGTGTTTGCAACAGACCAAACTTTAGTAAGAACCTATGTGCAATGGAATGGATAAATGTGCTATACCAGGCTGGTTAGAGCTCAATAGACAAAGCACCTGCTTAGGCAGAGCACAGAGGCTGGGGGTTTGATCCCAGGCATGCTGTGCCAGCCCCGCCCCCAGGGTGAGCTAAGAAGGCAATTGAGAATGCGCACGGTGACAGGCACTTGTAATCACAGCATTTGGGAGGCTGAAAACAAAAGAATCACTATGAGTCAGATCTACATAGTGAGACCCTGTAGACCCTGTACTAAACACACACAAAAAAATTTGCTGTACCAATATAATGGAATATTGTGCAGTATTTACAGTGACTATCCTATAGTCTAACAATGAAGCAAGGATAGATCCCAAATACAATGTGGAACAGAAAAAAATAAAAGTGGAAAATGGAACACAGTAGAACATCATTCATACAAATGGTAACTAAAACACAGAATATTCTATTGCTGATAGATGAATATGTCCAAAGCAAATTTATACAAGCATGTATTTTAGCAAATTAAGGATAATAGTTAACTTAGAAGCAGAATGTGATGCTGGCATAGGAAGAATCCTGGAAACTTCATTTCTAATGTGTTATTTATTTTTAAAACAAAAACCAGTAGTAAATATGGCTAAATAGTAACATTCATTCAATCTCATCTACTCATTCGAAGTGGTTGCTACATGAGATTTTTCCTTTTATTGAACATAGAAATAAACTCACCTGACAGTTACCATAAATTTTCATCCATTTTTATATTTTTTATAATGTTAGCCTTGAAAATCTCAAGGACCAGGCATAGACAGGAACCACAAACAAAATGGAAGGAAATACAATAAAAATAATTAAAAAAGAAAAGCAGGCAAAGATGTCAGTTTGGGAAGCAAGCCCAATTTCATATTTAAGTGTTTCTGAGTGTAGTTTTTAAAGAGGTATACCTTTGTTTACCACATCTTGAGAGGAAAAGCTGATGCAATGTCCATGAAAGACTGCATACTCCTCCTCCTATATATTACACATTGCAGCTGTGAAGCTTAGCCTTTCAATATCACAGCTGCATAGCAAAGCATCCTACAGAAAAGCAGTTTTCATCCTGACACCTGTGTAGTACCTGAAGCAATACGAATGACATTATCACGAGTGTTCCTGAAGTTCAGAGCACATTAAACATGACTAATAGTTCTAATGGTGAGAACTGCGCACATATACTTTGTAAGGGCTTCCTAATTAAGGAGCAAATCTTATTGGTTGTAGTTTATACAAGAACCTCCAAATCAGGAAGCACATGTTACTGAAAATTAACATCTACATAACTAATATACTTGTACATCTGTTCATTAAGCCAATTACTGAATCCTGCTAAATGCCACCAGAACACTATGTCTAACAATGTGCATACCTAATGTTGTGTATTTTCAAGTGGGCTGGAAAACCTCTGCAGTTAATGCAGGTTTTATGAAGAGCAAATAAAGGTGTCTTGGGATTTTAGGTACTAATTTTCCTTGATTCAAGTGGTAATGTGAAAGCCAAACTAAAGGATGGATCTTACTTCAAGTTAGTGTTTGCTAAATCTTTTTTCTGGTTCTTCGCTGACTATATAGGATAGCCACAAAAATGTTAGTTTGTACTTACAAATCCAGCAACTCACATTTTTGTGGCTATCCTATATATACACGGAAATTTCTGCTATGCAAAATTTTATAACCAGTGACAAAATTCAATGAGTTAAGTAATAAACCTCAAGAGACAGGAGTATCAAATAAGAAAGTACTTCTAAGAACAATATAATAATAGAAATACAATGCTATGAGTCAGTACCATCAGGACACCAGGGAATTTCATGTTGAGAAAACAAATTGGGCATTTATCACACAACAGCCTTTTCTGATTTAATTTAGTCAGGCTTAGATGGGTGCAAATCCTGTACACAATTTAACTTAATGCAGGATGCAATTAACGTTGCTGAGCAAGAGTTAAAAAAACCTCCCTTAAATATTTGTACCTGAGGTCTCAACTTGACAATGCAGGATTTTTTCATTATTGGTTTCAGAAGTCAGTGTTGGAAATTCCATTAAAGATCTATTCAAATGAGCCTCCTGAGAAACTAATTATCCTAAAAAGCTGCTGTGCCACTTTCCTCATTTTCTACTTGTTTTTTAATAATAACGCTCTCAAATTTAGCACATCCTATGCCAAAGTCCCACAATTACTCCCCAAACTCCTCCTCTCGCAATCTTTTCCATCTCAACAAATGACGACTAAATCGTAATTGTTCAAGCAAAAAGAAATGTGAAGCCATCATCGAGTCTTGCTCTCACAATTCATATCCTACTGTTAGGAAGGCCAGCACTTGATCATATCTCGGAACCTCCACCTATGCCTAGGTATTTCAAGCGGCCATCACTTACGCATTACAATACAATGATAGTTTTAGAACCAGCCTCCATTTTTCTTTTGCCATCTTCATTCTATCGTGACAGTGACTTGAAGTCATTCCTCTGCTAAAAATCATCTAATGGTTTCTGGTATAACTCAGAGTAAACATGGAAGCCTTGCCCATAGCCTCAAGTAACTTGTTTTATCTCATGACCCCTCCTTAGCTACTCTGACTTCTTTTTCCAC
>NW_004524774.1:2152128-2155184 GCF_000260255.1 Octodon degus | reverse complement strand
CAATGATACAAATCGACATAGAGAACAGTACACAAAACCAAAAAGACTTGAAAGGATTACACCATTTAAATATGGGAGTAAATAGAATTGAAATGGTCTATGGCACAATCTGGAGGAAAATATTTTGCCTGCTTGAGATTACACAAGTAATCCAGACTTCTAACCAGCACCAACAGTCAAAGAAAAAGAGCAAAGTGACATATATCAAATGGTGGTTTAGCCATAGAATCCTGTAGGCTTACTGGAATTCATGAAAAAATCAAATAAAATTTTGACAAACACATTATTTATTGCGCTGGGGTTTGAGTTTTCACAGCTTCAAGCATGGCAAACAAACTTCATGTTCTTCACAACTGTATTATGTCTGATAATGATATACAGTTTGATATATTTTATTTGTAAGTAGCAAGTAGTAATTTCATATATATGGGGCACATGATTATATTTTGACACATGCTTACATTGTGGATTTTATAAATCAAGCTAATGAGAATATCAATTATCTCACCTTTTTATCACTGCTTGGTGGCAGGAACATTAAAAATGTGTTGTAAAAATTTTGAAATGGACAATATTATTATAATATAAGTTCTAAAAAACTTATTTTTTCTGTTGTATTAAAACTTTGTTCTCTTTAACTGGAGCCTCTCCTTTCCTCATCTCCAATACCGTACCTCACATAATGGTCATTCTAATCTCTATTTCTATGAATTCAAATTTCAAGTTCCATATATAGATGAGATCATGTAGTATTTCCTATAGCATATCTTTGTGCATGGTGCACACATGTTTATTACATTAAAATGTGCAATAGTCATGAGAGGAAATCAGCCTAAATAGTCATCACTGGATATTTGGATAAATGGATTTTTAAAAATGTGTTATATATACAGAAAAGAATACTTCACTGCCTGAAAAAAACAAAAAACTCTGTCATTTGAAATAATACAAATAAAGCTGGAGGATATTCTAGGTGACACCTATACTTTTGATGACCTATCAATATTCATTTTCCTATTTGTTAGTTATAATTTGTAATAGAATGTCAAATTTTAATAAATACTAAAATTCCTTCATGAACACTTTCTTGATGTACAAAAACAGCAATCCTAAAAAACAGAACTGATGGTTGATATAAGATACTATCATGTCTACTAAAATATCTGACTTTATAGTATGAAGGCCATTTAGACTTTCAATGAATTATAAGGCATGTAAAACATATTTGCAAGTTAAATACACACAAAACCCAAGAACCCCCTAGATATTATGTGTGAAAAAAGCTGGCTATAGCAAATTTCTAAACTAGTTGGGGAAAACTGGAGAGGACTATAGGTTTTGCAACTAAAGACAAGACCTATTTGAAGTATAGCTCTTGTGTAATTGTTTCCTTAGTTATTTCTATTCTTAGACTCACATAACCTGAGGAAAATATTTATACATACTGACTACAAGCACATACACAACTATCACTGACTGCATTGGCTGGAGTTTCCTAACACCTAAGGAAGGCAGATTTTCTTTTATTAGCTTTTTGGGGCTTCCAGAAGAAAGTACCACCCCATGGACACCTTACACAACAGAAATTTATTTCTCTATGATTTCTGGAGGGTTGAAGTCCAAGAGGAAGGTACTCTCAAGGTAGGTTTCATGCTGAGGCTTCTTCCTTTGAGCTATAAGCATTCACCATCTTACTGTGTGCTCACATAGCCTTGCCTAAATGTATGCAGTGGAGGCATGTGAGCTCACCAAGATCTCTTCTTATAAGGACACCAGTCTTATTACACTAGGAATCCATCTGAACCATTGCATTCAATTATATTTATTTCCAAATTCTAAAATAGACAGTGATACAAATCAACAGATTTTCAACATATGGTGGTAAAGGAGACTATAAAGTCTAGACAATAAAGACAGGGCAACTGTTTAGGATGGTTTTCATTCCAATCTACTTGAGCTTTCTGTATTTAGGAACAAACAACTTTAATGAGAGGACTGGAAATCCATATCAGGACCCAAAGGCTCCAAGAAGTCTCTAGGTGAAAAAGTGACTGTGCCAAGTAGAGCAAGGCACTTTCAGAAGGCACAGGCCTCATGGGCCCAGGCCAATGAATAAGAGCTGACCAATTTCTCACCATCTCCATTCACAGCCAATTCCCAGAATCCACCAGGAAAACCTCTGAGAAGCACTTGCGACAAATTCTAGGAATCATGTACGTGGAAATTATGTTGTAATAACACAGCACTATTAGCTTGAAAACATCTGTCAGTTGTTGAGGTAAAGGAAATTTAGTTCCTTATATCATGTGCGTATTCATCCATGCTTCATAGGCGATAAGAAATAAGGAGAACGTATGAGTAAAAGTTCCAGTCTCACAATATAAAGACCAACAAACTTTTCTTCTGCAAAGGACAAGATAATACATATTTTAGGATTTGCAGGTAATCCAATCTCTGTTGCAATAGCTCAACTAGTGGGAAGGCAACTGTAAGAAGGAAAAATTAGGATGGCAGCACTCCAGTAACATCTACTATACAAGCTTAGGTGGCTGGCACATTTATTTGGCTGCTGACAATTGTTTGTCAATTCCTGAAAGCATAAATATTCAATAAGTGTCTGGTACCTTACCCCCTTCTTTTTACAACTAACTTCAAACTATTCTTGTTTCTATTTCTGAAAACGTGATTCATTTTCAATACTTCCCTTGAAACATCACTTGTAAGTGCCTTGCTATAACTGCTGATTGATATTTCTGATGTTTGAACAGCATTTACATAATCAAGAGTCTATACTCTTCATGTTGATCCAACAAGGATCAACCTTTTGATCAGAACTTGTAACTATTCTTTATTTCACTTACCATGTATTTTGTCAAATCTCTACATGTAAAATAACCATAAAGCAAATAAGATTTAATAAAGTAATAAAACAAATTTCAACCATTCTATTATTACCGTAGTTGAATGAAAAACATAAGGAGCGACAGGGTTTTGATGTTTTGCTTAGGATGTGCAAAAAAGTTAGTTTATTAAAAAAATTTTTTTAAATAAACTAA
>NW_004524774.1:2138847-2152028 GCF_000260255.1 Octodon degus | reverse complement strand
TCGAATTTCATAATTCTCTTATTTTTACACATAAAAACAGTACTGAGTAACATAATTTGGTTTGTTGCTAGTTGCACTCAGTAGGAAACAACCAGTTTCTTTGTCTGTTTTCCCTGTTCGGATTCCAACTGATTTCAATTTTATCTTTCGGTAGTAATTTTCTTTAGTTCACAAACTACATCAGTGTAGTCTGTGAAATTGATTGAAATATTAGAAAAACTCCGAGAAAGTTACAAAAGTACTTGAACTCATTTCTTTTTTAATTCAAGTTTAATCTGTTGGTGTTCTGTATTTTAAATCAGAACACTAATATTTGAAACACTTTTGAAAATACGAAAATACAAAATAGGAATAAAATTCAAATAAACTTCTCATTTTCTTAGAACAAACAGGCTCATGACCCTATTCCTTAGCAATCTATCATGCTGTCCTGTGATACTATCCAACTTTTGGAAGAATGCCAGATTATCTCTATTTTCTTCATTTTTCTTCTTTCATTGATTGACAACGTGAATTCTCACTCTACCCACACAAAATGAACAGAATTGTAAAAACGTGTAAAGGTAAGGCCTCAGGACCTGCATTTCTAAACTAGATATTACCAAGATTTTAAATGACTGCTCCATAGCACATAATATAACACTTAGTAAGGGCTCAGTAAGTCCATATTTAGAAGTGCAAATAACCTCCATGGTAACCCACAAAAGCCCACTTTATAATATTTTTGTATCTTAGAATGTAAGACTGAAAGCAAAAATTGATTGATAAGAGCACAAACAATATTTTCAAATATTGAAAGTTTGAAGGAAATATAAAGATCTTCAAGGTACACTTTATTTTCAAATCAATTATTGGACCAGGGATAGAGCTCAGTTTATAGCACCGGCTTGGCAAGTGCAAGGTTCTGAATTTAATTTCCAATACAAAAAAAAGTTCAGTAGTCAATCAATTATTAACTAACTGTATCCTTGAGTGTAAAGACTTCTCATAAAACAACCCATTGGTCTGCTAAGTTAAGTAGATTTTGAATAAATAACAACACACTTTATGCATTAATTAAAATAACTTGTGCACATAAATTGCAAAATGAATATTGAATAGCACTGCCTCTTTCTTCTTTCATAGGTACAGCTGCCACAGAAAAAAGAAAGGCAAAAAATGCTATATATATAAATAAATCAAAAGGTAGTTGAAAAACAAATTATTATTTGCATGTAATTTACGATTTCGGCAGCTCAGTGAAAACAATGAAGGCTCAGGCATGTAAGGACTTAGAACATGGAAAACAAGAAGAGACAAATTATTTCATAATATCAAAACTGGATTCTGAAGAAAAGAGAAACTCCAGTATAACCAAGATCCAGAGTTGAGCTGGACAAAAATGTTAAATAAGGACTCTGGAACTTGGTTTGTTACTTTTATACCCTATTCAGTTAGGGTTTTTTTTAAATGTTTTAATTCATTTTAATGAGAAAAAAAGATAAATTAGCAATGAAACAATTTCAAAACAGGTTAGTAGGACAGTTACAATAATTTATACATTGCATACTGTTATCTTTATAGTAGTTATTCAGATGACAGGATGTAGACATGATATCTTGTATAAACATTAGTACAAACCTTTCTTCTCAATGAATTAAGAGAAACTAGCTGTATAGCTATCCTATCTTGTGTACAGATACAAATATTTTTCCACAAAAAATGGTATTTTATTTATATTTTTGCAAAGTTATTAACATGTGACACAAGGTTTCCTAGTGACTAATAGCTGACATGATGTTTATCTCAGCACTGAGGTAGCTTGTTTGCTTTAGGCACTGAGGCCTAGTCCGCCTACACACCCTTGATCAATTTTCTAGCTTCCATGGTTCCCAACATATCCACCTTTTTTGATTTCTTTGTCAGAGATGTATGTTCCATTACAGTTAGAGAAGCTGTATTTGGAGAAGTCTTTAAAGGAACTTTTCATACTTGATGCCAGTCCAAAGACTGTAGGTACCTGAATTCAGCAAAATAACCCAATATAGACCAACAGTCCATAATAGTAATGAGTTATCAGCACAATGGGCAATTGCCAGAAGTTATTGACTTGAGCCTTTTAAAGCTCAGCATATAGTGATGTTAAGCTCAATGGCCTCTACTACAGGGTAATATCATTAAGCTTTTCTTCTGGATAAGAAGACTAATCTTAGACTGTGTCTTGGACTAAGAGAATTTAAGAATTAAATTCTCATAGAATTGCACATTCCCCAATACAATACTCTGTTGTATGTCAATGAACTTTCAATTAGCTCGTAGCTACTACTTTAGTATGACAACTACAGACAGTGAGAATTACTTCCTTAGTTCAGCATGAAAACCATCAAATTAAAAAAGAGTGAACTTGTACGAAACCTATTGAACAGGTCCACTAGCTTAATAATGAGTCATCGATAATTACAATCAGTGTATATGTGTAATTAGTTTATATCTTAGGTAGTGTGAATATAAAAATCAACTTCTGGGAGACACTTTATAGCACAAAATGTCACAAATTCTACGGACTAAGATTTTAACAACTTAGAAACAAACAAAAAAAAAAGCTCCTGGATGAGGGTCCAGCTAAGACACTGGCTCTTGAGAAAACTACCCTTAGTAGTACTCTGAGAACTTCTTAAATTACTACAAAAGTTATAATATACAACAAGAACATAAGCTTAGTAACTTATTGTAGATTAATTATAATTTACTACTTCGTACATTTTATTACTTTTCAAACCCAAAAGTTAATATTGAGGGTCCTGTACTCTTTATAAAAGGATATACAGAATAAATACAACGCTAAAGATTAAACAGTAGTTCCTAGAGCAAAGCAGAGCACAAATATATAATGGCCCTAAAATTCTTACTAGTCTTCTAAGCCTGTATAGTACAGACAGTGTCATTATATTGTAAAGAACATATTATGAAGATTAGAATAAAACTTACATTATGCTAGAAAAAAAACCAGAAATCCCAGTAATTTAACGTTTTATCTGAAACTTACTAAGGATAAAAGAAAAAGCTGTTGTCGTGCAGGTAAAAAGCTGCTGGCAATAGTCACAGACAGCAAATAAATTTGAGGGATCAGGACAGGACAGCAACCTGCTGTCTCTCTTTCCAGCACACTATTTCAAACCTGCTGTGCTTGCCATTAGTCTGGCCTTTACTTCACCCCAGCCACTTCAGTCCTATGACAGTAGGAGACCATTGTTGTTTCCCTCATGGCTGCCACCAAAGTGTTTCTTTGCTTTTAGCCTAGAATCCTTTGAATGTGAACTTAACCACTGGATATACCTACAGAGAAGGAGCCGCAAGCCAATGTATAAAATTTGAAACAGAAGTAAGATAAGGAAACACAATAAAACTAAAAGCATCTAATTGACCAATAAGAAATACTGGATTTCCATTTTTTACTCAAAAAATGTAGTAAGATATTAGTTAAGAATTATGAAATCCAGGGCTGGTGAGATGGCTCAGTGGTCTAAAGCACCTACTTAGAACAAGCTTAGCAAAGCACAGGGACCACAGTTCAATCCCCCAGCACCACATGCCAGCCAGATCTGCCCCCTGGTGGGCTGAGCTGGCCACACACACACACACACACAAAAATAAATTAAATAAATAAATTTTAAAAAAATTATGAACTCCCAAGATGGTTGTGACAATCCTTGAAGAATAAAAGCAGCACGATGTCTAGCTTTCCACTTAGAACTCACAGAAGTAAATCTGATAAGACACATTAAAATGTTATAAATAACAGTAGCTATCTGCCATGCTACTTAAGAAAAACTAAAGAACATAAGCTGTAATATGTATGACAGCTTTGCTTCTGTTGCTACAGAAGTAAAATTGTCATACTTCATTAGCATCTCATTTTTGAGGCCTTGATTCTAAAATATATACATCTTAATATATTATTGCTTTGAAGACTTATTGTACATACTTTTATTCCATGTGCTTAATGTAAATGAAAATTTTGGGTTCTAACTTTAATTAATTTCTATTATCTACCAAGGGCAAGTGTAGCTAAAAATAGAAAATGTATGACAGCACTCTTGGGCAGTTGAAAAATACTTTCAGGTCACATCCCTTAACATATTTGCCAACAAAACTTTGCCCATTAAGTACAAAATAAGGTGTCACTTTCTCTGTAAAAGCTTTCATAATTACTACACCAGTCATTAGCTACATACAGCACCGATAAGGTACCTTTCAAATGCTGCTGTACTTAATTTCTAAGTACACATCTTTTATTGCCCTACCTAATTTACAGACTGATGAGCAAGAGAACAGTTTTGGTACAGCTTTATCTCCCACATAAATACTACCTCAATGGTATTTGTAAAATGCTATTCAGAAAATACTAATACTATGTGAATAAATATGTAAAATACTAGCATAAAATGATGCAGGAAGATAGCATAAATTCAATGTTCTTCTGAGTCCAATATAATACTATAGCCAAAGCAGTGAAGATGCCTTTATTGAAGCTCAGAAAAGCTCAGAAAAAATCCAATTAGGAGGCCAAAAACAATCGTCAAAGGGGTGTTAAAGGGTACACTGCCCCAAAATAGAGAAAGGAAAATGTTTGAGTAAGAAAAAATGTGGCATAGAGGTCAAACACAATCTAAATCCTGCGTAAAACCAGATGAAAATGAGTTACTACAGATCATATTAAATACAGCAATTTCAAAAATCAATGATGGCAGAAACAATACTATAAGAAGTGAGACAGACATGAATGTAAATGATGAGTAGAGCCCACTCACTTGAGCTCCTTAGTGGAAAAATAACTATAAATATAGTGTCAAGAAGAGAAAAACAATGTGAACCCCAGCTTTGTATAAGCATTCTTATTATAAGATGTTACCTGATTGTCAAGAGCAGCTCAAAATGATCTCAGATGACACCCAGAATACAATGATATACCTGACAAGATCAGTGGAAATTGTGCAAAACAGATTACACTGTTCACTGATCTACGATGCATTAGTATAAAGGAATGAGATGGGGTGGTACAATGTCACAAAGCTTCCTGAAATTGTTTCTTTTTAACAAAATCAGCCAAAATCACATAGACTTAGATAAGCACAGACCATACCTTCTCTTCACTGATGACCACATTACATGTCCCAATCTCATATACAGAGACAAGCAGCATGTAGCAGTATGTTAATAGATCCAAGCCAAAACAAAAATGAGTGCAAAGGGCACAAGGGAGGCCATGTCAACATTTTAAGCAAAGAACACGAAAATTCTAACTATCTGACACAATAAATGAACAAAGATGTTAAATTTTATGGTAAATACCCCAAAAGCAGCAGGCTATACATTTTTATTGGTATACATAAAGGCATCCAATGGCAAACTGCTAATGAATATTATAATGCTAATTAATTCTGTCATGCCAGGGCTGAAGTAAAATATTAAGTATTTATTTATAACATTAGCTGAAAGAAATAAACTGGCTGTTAATTGTGAGACCTAACAATATAGCTAATGTTATTAATACCTCCAACCATATCAAATACAGATAGACAACCCAAATAGCCTGAAAAGATAACAGGTAGCTTTTTCAACTTACTGTATTGGTAATTTTATTAAAAGACAGTATTCTCAGGGATGGGCAAATAGCTCAGCAGATTAAAGTGCCTGCTTAGGCAGAGGCAGCACCTGGTGTTTGATCCTCAGTATGCTGTGCCAGCCCCGCTCCTGGGGCATGCTGAGATGGCAATTGAGACTGGGCATAGCAGTGAAGGCCTGTAATCCCAGCTCTTGGGAGGCTGAAAACAGGAGGATCACTATGAGTCTGATTTACAGAGACCCTGTAGACCCCGTAGACCCTGCCCTAAAACAAACAAACAAACAAACAAACAAACAAAAAAGACAATATTCTCATGAAAGAACAAAGTTTGCTACATCTATTTATCAAAAAAGAATGCTGTCTGAAACAATTTTAATACAAAATAATGAAAGAAATACATTTCAGGGAACGGGCCATGGTATATATCCTAGGAAGTGAGTTTTGAGAAGTACACTTGAGCCCTAAGAAGTCTACAATATCTAGCACCATTGCCAAATTAATGCTTCGATTAAATTTTATAGAAAACGTGACTATCTATATTCTTCTATGTCTATATGTAATCCTTTACTTATTATTCAGTAATAGCACACAAAGCAAAGATTTAATATACTTTCTAACAATAGTTATTAATGATGTTGATTATTATTGACTAATGTGTGCCTTTAGGCAATATATCTCAATCACTTAATTAGCATATTAATTCTTCAAGGTAAACAGAGCATTTTTATTACACAAAAAACAGGATCAGAACAGTCAAGGGACTTTGCCTACCTAATGACTAAAAGAGCTGGGATAGAAAGCCACATAAGTAAAATGTAGTTTGCAAACCACAATCTTTCTACTATAGCAAACTACCTTCCTTACCATGTCTGTCTAGCATTTCATTAAGTGAACTAATACACACACACACACATGCACACAAACACACTCGCACACACACAAACACAGAGTAACAGGCACCACATCAGTATATTTGCAAATGCCAATTTTCACTCAAAGACCACTGAACAATACTGTAGAACATGCAGTCTAATACAGTGAATGACATAAGAATTGTATTCTGCAAAGTTTCAGGTAAATACACCACGCACAGCAAATTCTGTTACTCTTACGCCTTGTATCTAATGTCCCACCAAGGCTACACACAGTCATAGGTGGGGCGTCTCAGAGGTGGATGAATCTAGGGTGTGTGATACTTCAATCAAGGGTGTGATGCTAGGATTGATGGTGCAATGCCGGGATTAAGGCTGCCCCAACCGGGCAGTGAGTGCTATGTACCCTAAGTGCTTATCACCTGGACATAACTTAAGGGACAAAAAGTGAGCTGCTGTTAGTCTTTAATGTTTTCTTATTGGTTGCTTTTGCTGCCTTCTACCTGTTTCTTCTCTCCAGTACCATTCTGTCCTACCCTGAAACTAGCCAATGATGGATGGAAATCTTTACATACAACAAGCTAAAAAGAACATTCCTCATTAAATTGGGATACTAAATATTTTCTTTGAACAATGAGAAAAGTAGTAAGACATACATTGATACAGCCACTAATATATTAGGTGGTAATTTAAGTATGATGCAATGACTTAAGTTTCCCAAAGGCAAAGATGATTCCTCATTGGCAGGTTTCTAAACTAGTCTTTAAATGTGTATAGTTATTATCAGCTTTAAAATAAAAACTCCTTGGTATGAGTTTTGCATAAATAATTCTAGTCATTAATAATCCACAGTAAAATACATGTTCAAAAGATAATATAGGGCTGGTGAGATGGCTCAGTGGTCTAAAGCACCTACTTAGAACAAACTAAGCTAAGCAAAGCACAGAGACCACGGTTTAATCCCCCAGCACCACATGCCAGCTGGCCCCGCCCCTGGTGGGCTGAACTGGCCACACACACACACACACACACAAAAATAAATAAATAAATAAAAAATTTTTAAAAAAAAGATAATATAAAACCTAGCACTCAGTACAAGTGGAATAAAATTGCTCTGGCATAATGTATATTTGGAATTATGTAACCTGTGACAAAATTAAGAAAATCAAAATAGCAGAAAAAAATTAATCAAATAGAGTAAGAGAAAAGATGCTGCATTTTCAGCAGTTAATGGTAGAGTTTATCACCTCACAAAGGCTCTTACAGCAATATTCTCAGTATTTGGCCACATTAAAACATATTCAAGCATGTAGTCAATGAAACTGAAATGCATAAACACACATAATGAGAAAAACTACTTCAAAATGATCACTACAGAAATGAGAGCAGTTTTCTCTTAGATGAGAAATGAATCAAGAAGTATTTACTGGGCCGGGGAAATGGCTCAGTGGAATAAGCTCTTCTCTGGCAAGCACAAGGGCCTGAGCTCAATCCCCGGTTCTGCAAAAAAGAAAAAAGAAAAAGGAAAAAGTATTTGCTCCTTACTCTCTTCACTCCTTCCTAGAAATAGATCTAGCTGGTTTAATATCTGAAAATATATAACATATGAAATAAATAATGCTATTGTTAATTCTGTATTATTTTATACATTTGGGTTACATATCCTTATACAATATATGTACACAATATTGGGCACTATTAAATTTTTTAAATTAACAGGTTTTTTCCCTTGAAACTTTCTCCTCAATGCCTTCAAAGACCAATGTTCCCTAATGAATAATCCTATGTCTCTGTGTACTCTTTATTTTCTCATATTGTATTCTATTCTTCTGTTTGCTCTTTAAATATTAGTGAAATCTACAGGTTTAATGATTCATCTATGTGATCCAACCTCTCTAGCATGAACCTTTCTCCTGACATGAAGATTCACACATCCAATCTCTTAGCTCTTTTACAGAACTTTCAAATAAAGATACTCTAATGTGAATTAATTTCAAGTTATCTGGATAGTATTTCGCCTGTTTCCTAAACTGATGAAGGGCACTTTAATGAAAAGCGAATCATAGAAAAAATCTTTACCTTTGACTAGTCTCTCTATAAGCTTACCTTCCACCCCTTTGTAAATTCCACTTCCATTTCTACTATCTTATTTAAAGACCTCAACAATTATTGCTTTTATAATCTAGTCACCAAACCACTTATTTTGTAGTAATAATATATAATGTGGTAGAAATAGTTGTATTGACGTTGATACAAAAATGATCAATACAAAAATGATCACCGTGTTTAGGGGAACAAATTAATAACTAAAACAATATATTAAGGTATACAACAGAGCTATGAATTTATGGTGATGCTTTGGACTGTTGATTTTTTTTTATTTTTCCTCTTTTCACCTTCTTTTAAATGTTCATTACTTGGATTGTTTTTAAAAAATAGTAATATATTATTGCTTAACCTTAGTTTTTTCTCCTACATACCTCTAGGAAAAAGCGTAAGTAATAGGCATGTTAATTGGAGCTTCTCAAAACCCAACTCCTGTTAACAATAGTCCCCTTCAGGTTTCCCAACATTTCACTCACACCAAAGTATTCTCCAGTCCTGCATAAAGTCAGTAAATTGCAAGCCTGAACATGTTTGCTAAATGCTCTTTATATCCTACTATTTCTCAACCTGAAGACATTTGGCCTGACTAAAATACCATCTCCTCTGGGATACCTTCATGAACACTTCCAAGTAGAATTAATTACCCCCTCCTCTAGGCCTGGATAGCATTTTGTTCCTATCATAGATGAAGCAGTTAATATACTATATTTTCATTAGTTTAGATATCCAGCTCCCAGCTTAAGTGTGACCTCCGTCTAGCCATCAACTATATCTTGATGATCTTTGTACCACTAGAAGCTAGCAGTCACACATCGCTATACATTACATTTAATAATGGCTAGTCTATGATTCACTTACATCTTTTATTTCCATCTCTAGTAGGAAACTTAACAGTTGGAACATGTGTTTCCCTAGTAAAACCCATTATTGATGGCAGATAATAACTAAGATATATTTTCCTATGGCAAAATGCTACAGTCTCAAATCATTCTACATGACAACCAGGGTTCTGGCGAGTGCTCCCAAAGCCCAGGGAAATGGCATGCCAGCAGCTTTCACTCCAAATCCTCCAGTAAAGAGCTAAGAAATATAAGCTGTACATATAAACAGAGAGGCACATGTACATTCATTATTGATGCCTATAAATAACACAATATTATGTGCAGACTGTATTACATTTTCGTTGGATTTCTGACCTTTTTTTTTTTGGTGAATGGGAAAATAAGAATCATGTAGAGCAACTACAACCTACAGTTGTTAACAAAATAAAATTCTAGCCATAAAATGATCTACAAAATTACTCTGATTCTTAAATGGGTGGTTACAATAATGCCTTCCTGTATTCTAAAAACAATGAGTATTAGCACAAAATAAGTTCAATAGACAAAGGTCAGGTATCATATTGTTTTGAATTCTAGTATAAACAGTTGTCGTTTAGGAGACTGTAAAATGAGAACAAAATAATTTTGAGATTTTACATGTCCATATAAAATGAATTACCTGAAAGTATGGTAGAATATATAATCAGGTATAAACTTGTAGTAGAAATAATGACACTGGACTAATATTTTAAAAATAATTTAAAATGTTTAAATGATCTGGCAAGAAAGTAAAGAATGCCTGTAGGAGAACAAAACATAAGTTATAGATGAACTGAAAGGAGTTAACAGCAGTACAAGCAACTTTAACCTTCAGCAAATTTTCTAAACCCCCATCAACTTGAGCTTCAGGTTCCAAGGCCTCAAGATGGGGGAACAGGAACCAAGCCAATGACTGATCAAAGTGGAAAGACTAATAGGAATTAGACTCCCAAAACTGTACTTCAGCTTAACAGCAAATTAGAAATGAACTTGCTCATCTCAGGGGGAGACACAAAAGAAAAATGTCCATGTCAAACTTTGGTGCTGAGTAAAGAAGATAAAATTTTTCTTCACAAGTTCATAGTGAAATGCTAGCCTTCACACAGCCTGAACTCACAGGTCTACAAGACATATTATTTTTAAAAGCTTAAGTCAAATTTTTCACATGATCCTTGTAAAACAGGACTCTGATCTGAAGATTATTAAATCCCATACAATGCTCAAAATCATTCTTATTGATAAATGTATAGATACAGTATCTAATGTGTTTTAAAAGTGAGATGTTGAAAAAATTAACAAAGCACACAATGAATAAGTAGATCAGAAGAGTCAGATGAAATTTCTTAAATTAAAAATTTTAAAAGGTAATTAAAATTTATGACTGGAGAGGGTAGATATTATGAAATATTCATAAATTGAATGATATACCTGAGAGAATTATCCAAGATGTATGCCTGTGAGATTTATGTAAAATATGAGGTTATATGAAAGGTAGCATAGAAGTGACAGGTGTAATTTCTATATAATCCAAATTCTTTGTCCAAAAAGGGACAGTGTTGAACCGGGGAGATGGCTCACTGGAATAAGCACTTCCCTGGCAAGCGCAAGGGCCTGAGTTCAATCCCCAGTTCCACAAAGAAAATAAATAAATAAAAATAAAAAATAAGGGACAGTGAAGTAGGCAGCAGCAACATTTGAGGAGATAATAGCTCATCCATTTCCAGTATTCAGAAAGACACAACATACAGGATCAGGAAGCACAAAGAACCCCACAAAAGATAAATAAAAGTAAAGCTATGTCAGAATCTATTGCCACAAGACTATTTAACACTACAAAGAAATGATCTTAAATACATAAAACACATTGCCTGAAAGGAACTACAGAATGACAATTAACAATGAAACACTGTTAACTTTACTGTTAGCATTTCATCAACAACAAAAGCCAGGTACTAGAAAATGGTACCTTTAATGTGTTGAGAAAAACATCTTTCAAAGACAGATTAAAACAAGCATTTTCAGAAAGGTCAAAACTAGATATACACCATGAACATATCAATGAAACGATTGAAGGATATCACACTTTCATGAAAGAAAATGATCCAGAAGGAAGGCTATGAATCCATGCTGGACAAGAGATGGTATGTTTGTGGGCAAATCTAAACAAATGTGAACCAAACAACTGCAACAGTACTGGTTTTGTTCATAATATACCTATTCTTTAACTCAGCAATTTCACATTCAGGATTATAGTTTAATTTTTGCACAAGTTTAGACTAGCACTCTCAAGCTTACTGGATATTTCCCCTTAGATATTGATAGACAACAATTTAACCTTATGGATTCCAAAATCAATTCATCCTCCTTCTCTGAACCTCTTCTTTTCATCTCTCTTCCCAAGGTAAAAGTACAACCATTTTTCCAGTGCCATAGTTGTTACTTCTCCATATGCTAGAAGGAATATGTTCCTCACCAATAAGATCCCTATGCTAGATATTCTTACTCGTCTTTTGTACCCTTACTCTGTTGACATCCATATCCAAGTATATCATTATTATTCAGGTCCTTTCTCCTTATACTGCTTCAATAAATTTACTTGAATTAACACTGCTCAGTTCACTCTCCTAAGATTGCTCAATGTTTCCACATTTCCTATAAATTGGTATCTGTACTTTCATAAACTAGCATTAAAGGTACTCACAGTCCAGCTCAAACATACCTCTTTAAAACTATTTTCTACCATTTCAAGTAACATTAGGCCCCTCTCTGCAAGGCCCCCTCATCCAATATGAACTCTGCAGTCTAAACCATGTTAGGCACCTGTCATTACCTGGGAAAATGACAGTATAAAACTACAGATTTTTCAACAAATTGTTTATTGTGCTAAAACTCTTCCTTCTTTGCTTTCTGCTTTTTCTATTTCTCTCTTCCCTTTCCTGTCCTTTTCTTTTCCCTCACACTCCATACCTATAGTGGTAAGTGTCTGGATCTCAGCTAGATGTAAAGGCTCAGCTAACTTACTTTTCATTCAATGGTGACCTGCATTATCTCCCTTTGTCTTCTGTTCCCTCATCTCTTCCCACGACATCTATATCTCGCTCTATGGCACTTTCATATTTTGGACACGCTAGTTGTGTATATATCTTACTCTTGAGCATTAATCTAGAAGTAATGATCCAAATCCAATTAACATCTTCAGAGGCCTTGTCATACTTAGCAAAAGGCCTTTCATGAAATACATAATCAATAGATATATTAAAATTAACAACTAAATTCCATATCACAAGCACTTCCATTCGCGTTCATTATACTGGAGATCTATACACCAAATCATGAGCATTAAAAGACTTTGTCAGCTGTTATTTTTACCCAAGGCAGCAAATGAAAGAAATGATCACAATTTTTAAATCAGGTTGGCCCAAGGTCTGTACAGCCTGTCTCATCTCAGAGTAAATGGAGAAAATGGTACTACAATTAAAATAAAGAGGAATAAAAAATCATAAATCAGATTGACCTATTATCCTATGTTAGGCATGTGCCATAGAAATGTGTTTCCATTTTCCTTTTTCAATTAATTTATACAAATTTCCCACTCACTTAAAAATGTATTCATCTATTTAACAAGAAAGGTCACCAATTCAAAGGTTATGGTAGGGAGCTGGGGAGATGGCTCAGTAGAATAAGCGCTTGCCTGGCAAGAGTAAGGGCCTGAGTTCAAACCCCGGTGCCGCAAAAAAA
>NW_004524774.1:2136739-2138747 GCF_000260255.1 Octodon degus | reverse complement strand
AAAAAAAAAAAAAGGAAAAAGAAATAAAGCAAAGCTTTGATATACCACCAAGACACAGAACAGATTTTCCTGGAAACACTATACCAGAGAAGAGATACCAATCTGCATCTCTACATGTATTTACAAATACTTAAAATATACATTTTGGAATGAGCTTTTAAGCATATCCATCAATACCCAGAAGCTCTGCAATCTAGTCCCATGTTTCCTGTATCATCTAGAAAAAATGCAAAATGCAAAAATGCAAAGAAAAAATATATTGCCTCTGGTGAATTTGTGTATCCCCTGTACAAATTTAACTGCCTTGCCAGTGAAGATGGAACAATTAAGGATTAAAATCTTAATGATTTTAATATTCTAATTCATTATATCATAGATGGCAAGAAAGGGAAAATATTATTAGCTGCAGAAATTTAAGGTATCTTCAGATCATTGATAAAATTTGAATAAAAGCACATTTTCATTCATATGGTTTTACACATTAAGAACAAAAGCTAAATATAGTATCTTAAAAAGCTATAGAAATTGATACTATGTGTCTCTGTGTATAGTGCATGAACTTTGTCAAAGAACTACACTTGCTATTTACAATTGATGCATTTAGCAAAATAATTCTCTGAACCTAAAAACCATGCTATCTCCTTCAATCACATGATTATAGATTTAAAACAAGTCTAAATTTCTTTCTTTAAATTTAACAAGTAATTTATTTAAAAGCAGTGAATGCATACATATTCCTTGTGACAGTGTAAAAACTGGAATAGAAATAAATGCCAAGTTTTCTAAAGATGAGACAAATCAAAAAAACAGGAATAAAAATAATAAATCAGATGGACATATTAAATAGGATCCTCAGGCAATGATCTAGTTTAATGTAACACTCAAAGAGCATAACAAAGTTCTTCTTTTCCCTTAAGCTAAGCGAACATCTTTGTATGGTTTCATAAAACTGACACGTTTGACTAAAGTCCAAAGATGACTTTCAATTTCAATGTTGTAATAAGAGTATTTCCTTTCTATAAGAGGAACAAAAACAAAAAATACAGTTCAATTATTTGTGAGGCTGTTGATGGCTCACATAGATGGTTCAATCTAAATGGAATTCTTTTAATATACTCTCCTAATTATGCTACTACTATTTAATGAACCAAGGGAGAATACATGATCATTCATAAAAGGAGAAGCAATAAAAGAAAAAAAATGAATAAAACAAAAGTGCTGCTTTAAAGAATATCTACCCAGGAACTCATTTTAGAAAGCAAGCATTTGACCATCACTGTGATGATAATGGGGGTGGAGATACATCATTAATTCCAACTTATTGGAAACCTTAATGATTAAAATGTATGAGATTACTGAATAATATATTTTGAAATAAAAGACAGTAAAAGGTGATCAGTTTTCACTATCAAATATGATACTGATAATAAATATAAGGAAAAATCAAATGTCTCCATGCTAAAAGCCTCAAGTTCCGACGTTACATTTTAGAAATCTAATGAATAATACATCGGACAAGCTGACCTAATGCCGTTAGGTGGGAGAGGGAATAGACTGTATCATGAGCTTCATTGAAAATAATAGGTAATTCAAGTAACTTTAAAAGAAATAGAGGACTTGAGAGATAGCTCTGTGGTCGAACCACCTGGCTGGCAAGCGCAAGGATGGGGGTTCGATCCCCAGTGCCACATGCTATGCTGGCCCTGAAACTGGGCATTGTGGTGCATACCTCTATTCCCAGCACTGGGGAGGCTGAGACAGGAGGGTCACTACAAGTCTATGCTGTGTAGTGAGACCCTGAATCCAAAAATAAATTTTTAAGAAAAGGAAAAGTTAAAAACACAAACTCTTGAATAGTTTTGTTTACCTATAGTATTCCATAGTGAATAGAGTTACTGTTTAACTGTAATGTTTTGATATACAGATTCTGCTTTTTTACTAAAAAATTCTATAGAAAAGTTGGTCTGGAAATCCCCTTTAAACCAGCTATTCCTCTACTGGGAATTTT
>NW_004524774.1:2119389-2135031 GCF_000260255.1 Octodon degus | reverse complement strand
AAGAATATATGCAGTGTATTATTTGTTGAAACTGTCCTTCTGATATGATTTGAAACTGTCTCATTGCTATCTGTTTGTCAATAAAACTTTGAAAAAAAATTCTAAATGCATTTGGTACTATAATTTATTATTTTATTAAATGAATCAGTGAACTCAGAGTACTAACATATGACTATTAGAAAAACAATCATATCTTCTTAAATTAGAGCAGATAAATATTTATTACTTCATGTTACACATTAATATTTTTTAAAAGTTAACCTTTTGTGTGCTACTGTAGATCAAACTATGGACACCCTGCAACTGACCTATGGTCTCAGCTCCTTCTTTGTTATTTTCTTTGCTTCCTTCCTTTTTTCCTATCTTTCTTCTTTGCTTTTCTTTCAATATTAAGACAGGGTCCATAAAAATGCCCAATAGGGACGTCAGTGTGTGCTCTTCCTGCCTCAGCCCCCTATAGTGCTGGCATTACAAGTATGTGCCAGTATGCCTTGCTAAAAGATAAATGTTACTACATAGGTGTTTGAAAGTAGTAAACTGGGTTCACACCAGTGAGTCATATGTAAAAGTAAAATACCACAATCTAGCTTAAATATAATGTCCTTGTTTTATATTGAATGATTTGTATTCTATTGATTTCAGAATAACTTTTCTATTCTTCCATTCCAATAGCAACAATTACATAGCTAATATACAGCCAATGGTCTCTCATACAGTACCCACCCCCTGCTAAAAGAGCGAAGCTCTTCTTGAGAAATTATTGATTCCAGTGCTATGTAAGGGTAGCTACAAGATGAGAATAAAATGTCTTTTTATGTCACAAAATAGGGTCAGGTCACAATGATAGATTGAGGCTCGCTCTCACCAAAAAATAGGGGAAAATGATTGTCAAAAATAATCTGACATATAAATGTATTATAAACCACTGAAAAACAAGAACCTATATTTCAATGCTCATATGAAATCAATGGACGGGGGGGGGCAAGATAGCTCAGCAGTCTAAAGTGCCTGCTTAGACAAGTTTAGACAGCCTCAGGGGACTGAGGTTCAATCCCAGGCACCACATGCTGTGCCAGCCCCACCCTCAGGGTGGGCTGAGCAGGCCAAAAAAAAAAAAATCAATGGAAAGGCAGCAAGCTAGCTAACAAGTTTGCTAGACAGACAGACAGACAGACAGACAGACAGACAGACTAGAAAAGAGCATGCTGATTGCCAAGTAATATGTGTTGTCAACTCATCATTTTACAACTATTATGCAAAAAGATAACCTAGGCCAGTGATGGTCGACCTTTTAGAGATGAATGTGCAAACTGCTAGCCCAAACCCACTTATTTATCACAAAGTGCCAACACTACAATTAAAACTCAGTATTGATGTTTTAGGTTAAAAATACCTTACACATTAATATCTTTTGTCTTAAAAGAAAAAACAAATAACATGTGTTCTACAGGTTCGCCACCACTCACCTAGGGGAATATTTTGATGACAATAAGGATATTTGTATGACCTAAAAGTGTCCATGGGTTTATTAATTAGAAGAGAAAATAGGGGTCCTGGCCCTTGCTCAGTTCTTTAAGTGGCTGCTTCCCCAAAGCTGTCAGGCTCAGGTGGCTGTGGTTCGATCCCCACAACTCAAGCCAGTCAAACCTGCCCTGAAGGCATTCGGAAAAAAAAAAAAAAAAAGAGAGAGAGAGAGAGAGAAAATAGTAATTAAACCCTAGAGAAACTGTATCATACCTTGACCAAATGATGAAAATTAGCTTCCCCAATGAGGCTCAATACTGTGTATCTCCAGGTGTGATTCCTCACCCCTCATGGCCTATATGAAATTCTTGTCTAGAATGTCTGGCTATGTCCATTCAGTACATTATAAGTGAAAAAATGTATATTATTTTAAAAAGTCATTTTAAAAAGAAGTCAGGGTCATACAAAACAAAGTGTAGCTGTAGAAATCTTCCAGATTAAAGAACACTAAAGAAGACATGAAAGAGGTGGAGGTGGGAAGGAAGGAGGCAGGAAAAGAGAGGAGGTACTACAGGCAAAGAGGACAAAAGAGGACATGATCTCTAGGTGAATCAGGATAAAGGATATATATGAGTGTCCTCTGGAGTACTGATAATCTTGAAAATTATGCATTCTTAAAATAGCTTCCAAAATAAAAAGATAATATATAAACAGCTTCTTTACTGTTTATTAAAATACTGTATCATGCTACTTTGCTGGGCTTGCTTTAAAAGAAGTTATCTGAATTCTTATTTACATAATCTTGCACACATAAAAAAGGAAAGCCAGGGAATTAAATTATGCTATACCTAGCCTAGAATCTTAGACCCAGAGGATGCAGTTATACATAGCATACAGCATTTTGATCTGTCTACATCAAACACAAAGATACAATTTTCATAGAAATGTGGGGCCAGGGAGGTGGTTCAGTGGAATAAACACTTCCCTGGCAAGTGCAAGGGCCTGAAATCAATCCCTGGTTCCTAAAAAAAGAAAAGAAAGGAAAAGAAAAAGAAAGAAAGAAAAAAGAAAAGAAATGTGATACATTTCTTTTTGTGTTTTTTGTTTGTTTGTCTGTTTTGAGACAGGGTCTCACTATGCAGCTTAGACTGGGCTTGAACTCACTTTGTGTCTTGTTTTTGAAACCAGGAATCAAACTTGAGACCTTCTGCTTGCCAGACAGGTGGTTATGCTGCTGAGCTATCTCCCTGACATAAATTTCTTTTTCTTATAAACACAGAAGTTCTACAATCTGAGGTACAGGATCTCAGCATAAATCCTGAGGGGATTTCACTGACCGTATCAGACCCAAGAGCTACAACTCTTGTTGCAAATGTCTTGCTTTACCTTGGTCTTAACCATCCAGCAGAAAAGTATAAAATCGAAGTATAAGAAGTAAAGCCATGTTGTTCTGTTGAGCTGTAGGGGACTCAGGTCAACAATTTCTGACATTGCCAGTCAAGTGGAAGACTCAATACTATTATGGGCTACTGAACTCTTTTAGAACATTTTGCTGAGTTTACACACCTATAATATTTAAATGATGGAACTTAACAAAAAAAAGGGGATACAGATGAATGTCCATTTTGTATCTGCGCATTCAAAGTGGTTAGGATAGATATATAGTTACATTCTCTTAATGAATAGAGCGATTTGTTCTAGTGGTGTTTGTAAATAGGATATCATGTGCTCATCTTGTACAGCAAATAACCACTAGGAAGAATGTATGCAGTGTGTTAATTATTGAAACTGTCCTACCAATTTGATTTGAAACTCTCATTGCTATTTGTTTCTCAATAAAATGATGGAAAAAAACACAGAAGTGAGTCAGAGGGTCCCTTGAAATACCTAGCATAAGCCTCTCATTCTACAGTTCATGAAACTGTTTGCAGAGTGAGAGAGAAAAGCAAGACTAAAACGTTAAGCATCCTTTTCAGTCTTCTCACTTGCCAAAGAACAGATTTGGTTTCTAAGCATTCTCAAATGTTTCAAATAAATCTTTTATATATTATTCCTGTGAAAAAAGCAGGAAAATGCATTTTATCCTCTAACCTGTTATGTTATATAATCATAATGTCTGTTTTAAAAGTATGCAATTATATATTTTCTTTACAACAGTTCCTTTTACATAAGGTATACTATGTATATCTAACACCTTAAGCTCTAAACCTCCACTATAATTATGCTAGTCATCATTAATATCTTTCCACTTAAAATGCCCTCACTAAATGTACCATGTAAACTAGATAAATATAATGGAATCCATTTTCATTGGGCTACCTCTAACAATGCGTGAAGCAGTTTTCCTTTAGTTATTGGTTTGTAAGGTAATTGTTTTGCCAATATTTAATTTTTTATAATATCATTCAGAGAAAAACAGGTATGAGCCTGCATAATGCAGTTATCCCAGCTTTTGTTTTAGCTTCCAATATCTTAGCTGCTCCTCTTCATTTCCTTAACATTTTAGCAGTTGACTCAGTCTTCTTGTCTACTCTCACCTGATTTGTTGGTTTTTGTGATTTTATCATTTATACCCAAAACACTATATAGCTTCTGCTTGACTTCGTTCTCTCTTTTCCTAAATGTAGCCTCTGTTGTTTACTGCACAGACACATCCCTGTCACCAAAAATAACAAGCCCTCTTAAATTCTAATAATACTACAACTTCTGAAAAGTTTTTTTCCTAGAGTTCCAGCTCAACTGATCAAGCCACCTTGCAAAATCAATCTCCCGAATTCCCGATGTTGGGGATGAAATCAAGGACCGTGCTCATGCTAGACAAGTGCTTTACAACTGAGCTACACCGCTCACCACTGACTTAATGCTTAGTGAGGCTTTAGTCCTTTGACTCACCATTCATCAATACCTGCCACTACTCAACTCTATACCTACTTTAAGTTTAATAATCCAAGAAATATTACTTATTATGACTTATTATTGTTAATAAGTCATAATATTAATAAGCAATATATTTATTAATGTTACTTATTATTGTTAACACTGGTATAGATTACATATCTACGTGTCCCCTAAGAACCTCATGTAGTTGTAGGTGGGGATTTTGGAAGGTGATTGGGTTATGAGGGCTAACAGGTGTGCTTCTCTTAGGCTATAGGGCCTGGTCACAAGAAGTAGGGAACTGGAGTCTTGGCCTGAAAAGGTTTCTGTCCATTTCTTCTGCTTGATTTCTCTGTCTGTCTTCTGGATACCATGCTATGAACAACTCTCCTCTGCTATGCCCTTCTTACCTACTGTTCTTCCTAGGAGCCAGTGAACTGTGGACTAAAACCATTAGAAAATATGAGTCAAAATAAATTTTCTTTCTTTAGTTTGTGGGTGTTAGGTGTCATATCTCAGTGACAAGAAAGTAACTAGGAAAAACAGCCACTGTTAACATTATTTTCCTTAATGCTTCAACATCTTTTTCCAGCCCTGTATTTGTATAGCATGCAGGGAAAATAAAATAACTTGGAATAGCAACATTGCTATAAAGTGGCAGTCATCAATTTCAAACATACACCTAATATTGCTCAACAATGTAGGCAATGTGACACTGATAATTGCTTTACATTATTTGGAATGACCCACTCATCAATACAACCAACACAATTGCTATGATAGTTACTAAGTCAACACTATTGCTAACTTTCAATAACATAGAAACTGTCCAATGGAAACAAACTTTTATGTCACTAGTAAATAAATCTGAATTTCTACCATGTTATTTTCTATACAAAGGAGATAAGGGTCCTCCAAGTAAATTCAAGTTCTTTCACATATGAATATAGAATCTTTCTCTTTCAGTTTTAGGTTTTTTTTTTCATGGTTCCCCTGTATCTTTAAACACTCTTTCCCAAATACATTATTCTTTTAACAAAAAAATAGAAATTTCTAATAACATACTTTGTACAGATATCACCTACTCTGTGCTCCAGAGCCAAGCTTTTCAAGAGTTGTCTCACCTGAGTGTCTATAACCCCTTTTATCTCTCATTTTACTCTTCAACTCACACTGACATAGCAGCTACTTCACATCATCTTCTGAATTTTCTGAAGGGGTAAATGACCTTAACAATTTGTCAACTCAGGAGATACTTTCTTATCTTCCCGCCTACAATCTCAATATTTAATTGATTTTCTCATACACTCTTTCTTGGAACATTTTTGTCTTGTTTCCTTGCAACCAAACTGTCCTACTTTACTGCATATACTTTTCATAATTTGCTTTCTTGAATAACTCTTTTCATTAATCACTAATTAATGGAAAGCCTTAGGTCTTTTGCTATCTATTCTTCACTATGATAATCTTTCACAGAATAATTACATACAAATATATTATTTTAACATTGTATATGTATACATATAATGATCTCAAACTGATATTACTAGGTATAACAACTGAAATTCCAGACTCAAAATCTAACTACTTACCTAACATATCCATGATGATCTCTAAAAGATATTTCATATATAATATAGCTCAAGCAGAAGTCTATTCCTGATGTCCCTCCTAAAACTGCCACTACCAAATTCACTCAATTTTTCAATAAATGGTAGTCTTGGTAAAGTCATAGGGATGGACATTTAACTGGACAGGACTGAAGTGAGTTAAGTTGTTAGTATAAAGACAAAAATTAGCGGGCAGATAGACATTTTTCAAGGGATTTTACTATCTAGGATGCAAACAGATGGAGACTAAATGGAGAAGACAAAGGAAAGAAGAACTGTTCTTTTTCAGGAGAGATACTAGAGCATGTCAGTATGCTGTTTAAATGATACAGGTGAAAAGAAAAAAAATATGTACAGCACAAGAGAAAGGAGTGAAATCATTGTGAATTGGAAACCAATGCACATATTGACAGGTTGCTCTTGCTCAAGTTCAAAGACTCTTTATGTTCACAATAAAAAGAAATATTATGGAGAAAGATGCAGGGCAATTTGTTGAATTTACCAATGGAAGATTAAGGGATTCTTTAAAAAAATTAAAAAAAAATGATTAAGGGGCTCTACCTAGTGCCTCTAGTTTTGTCTGTGAGTTATGAGGTAGGTCGTCAGAGGCATATGCATATTTGTGTGTCTTCCTGTATTTGTGTGATATATATGTTTCAGGGACTGAAAGAAGAGACATGAATGAAATGGAAAAGAAAAGGCAGAAAATAGTAGCATTACTGAGCTAGGCTGAAAAGATAGCTGGAAATTTGAAATATAGCATTAAGTACTGATATAGTAATGTATAGGTTTTAACTAAGTCCTCTGCAATTCACATACCAGTTTAGTGGATTTTTCTTTTACTGCAAAAAAATCTCAATTTCTTAATATGCAACAAAGTATTTTGGAAGATAAAACAACATTGCATATTTTCTTGGTTGTATGCTCAAACAGAAAACTCTGTGATAATGACTTAGAAATGAAATAGCATTATAGAAAAACAAGTTATTCATTTTTCTTTATACAAATCTATTTCTGTATTGAGATGTAGAAAGTTAATTTGAATATATAGAAGCATGTAATTAATGTTGCACTGTTGTAAAAGCTATGCCTCAAACATTTCTGTTATTCTGTGGTTTATCATTACATGATCAGAAAGTATGATGTCTTAATATCAAAATTATTTAAAATTATATCAAGAAAGGATGTTATATTTACACTACAAACAACACTAGCTGACATTGTTTGCCTTCGTGTAGCATTTTAATTTAGAGCTTTCTAAATGCAAATTAAGAAAAGAAATTCTCTGCTCCCTAGATCGTAAATAGATTTTTCCCTTTTTATAATATCTCAATTGGATTAGTGGTACTATTTTATTGAGAGTATATGTACATATAACCTTCATGCACTGCCCTCAAAATATTTTTAAATATTGAAAGCATGCCTGTAATTATTTGCTACTAAATCTCTGTAATGTACCACTAAAATCATTCTCAAAAAAAGCAAAAACAATTTTTATATAAGAAATAAATGGATCTTCTGGCTTTCTGATTTCCCCAATGGACAAAAGTGAACAATGTCACAATTTATGTCCTCTCACCACCAGAATATAGATACAAAGGAAATCTATGAAACTCAAAACATCCCAAGTTAAAAAACTCCTCTGGATTCGCCTTTCCGTTTTCAGCTGCATTTTCTTATGACACAACTAAAATATTAGAGGGGCTAAACAGCAGAAAACAGTATTCAACGTGATTGATTCCTGTCTTTGTCAATTAAAGATACCCAACAAAGTTAGAGGATAAAATCTTTTTTCAGAGTAAGTCATCATTGATTCTCAAAACTTGAAATTCTATAATTGATAAACTTTCTCACATTCACAAAATGGCATAACTCATTTGAAAACTATAGTAAGGAAAACAATTCTAATCACAGCAACCATGACGGTCATAAATTTGTCAACTTTCTGAAAATATAACAATATCTTGTTGATTCTGTAAACCTTTCTCTTGATAAAACAAAATAAATCACATTTTCACAGGTTTAAGTAAATCTGAACTATATGCATGGAGCTTCACATATTTTAATTTGTAGTTATTGCCAAATAAATATTCTGTAAAAATCTATACTATGAGGTTTAAAGATGAAAACAGCTTTTAATATCTATCTTAAAATTTCTAGTTGTGTAGCCAGGGAGATAGCTCAGTAGAAGGGCTTGCCTGGCAAGCACATGGGCCTGACTTCAATACCCAGTTCCAAAAAAAAAAAAAAAAAAAAAATCTGGTTGAGAAGTGAGTTTTTTTCAATAAGCTTTTATTTTTAATGGACACACAATAATTATACATATTTATGGCTTACAATGTACCATTTCAATGCATATATAATGATCAAATCAGGGTAATTGGCATATCTATGACTTCATACATATATCACTTCTTAATGTCAGAGACATTCAAAATCTTTTGATAACAGGTTAGATCTGGAATAGCCCCTCAAAGACCTACATGTCAAATGCCTGGCCCCAAGTGCAGCATTATTGGGAGGTGGTAAAAACATTAAGAGGTGGGCCTACTGACAGGTCACTGTGGGCATATTCTTGAATGAAATTATAAGACCTCAGGCTTTTTCTTTTCTTTTCTTTTTGTTACTTCCTAGCTATCTGGTATGCAATTTTGTCTCCGTCATGATATTCTGCCCAGGGACCTAAAGCAATAGAGCCAGCTTATTGTAGAACAATATGAGAGCATAAATAATTACTCAGCCTAAGTTGATTATCTTAGGTCACTTTATAGTAGCAAAAAGCTAACCCACCAACATGTCTCTATAAGCTATTTAGAAATTATTCATTGTTGTCAACCATACATGTTCTACTACATCATAGAATATCAGAAATTATTCATTCTATTCGATTACAACTATGTGCCCATTAAGAATTCATTCTCTATGCATCCACCACATCCTTCAGAGGCACTGATAAGTACTATTCTACTCAATATTTCTTTGATATCCACTTTTTAGCTTTGATGTATAAGCGAGAACATGAGATACCTTGCTTCATGTGTCTAATTTGTTTTACAAAATCTTTTTCCAGTTCCATAGATATTGATGGAAATAACATAGAATAGAATATCATTCTATTATATGCCTTAATAATATTGCATTGTGTATACACGACATTTCCTTTATCCATCCATTTGTCGATGGACACTTACATTAAATTCACATTTTAGCTATTGGTGAATCATGTTGCAATAAACATAACAGATAGAAATCTCTTTCAAAAACTGATTTTAAAACTAAATTTTCAGTGCCAGCCGAATAGCTCAGCAGATTAAAGCACCTGCTTAGCCAGATGCAGGGGACAGGAGTTCAATCCCCAGGTAAAAAGTGCCGGCCTTGTCCCAGGGGCACGCTGAGACTGGGATTGAGACTGGGCGTGGTGGTGCGTGCCTGTAATCTCAGCATTTGGGAGGCTGCAAACAGGAGGATCACTATGAGTCTGATCTACACAGTGAGATCCTGTACACCCTGTACACCCTGTCCTAAATACAAAAAAAAGAAACAAAACAAAACAGCAACAAAAAAATTCATGTATTTTAAACAACCACAGTGAACTGTATAAATTTTAGCAGCATTGGGCAATATAAACTTGCTTAAATTTTGCTTCAAGGTCAATTTAAGTAGCAAATACAAGCCAGATGACAAACAATAGATTCCCCAAGTTAATGACAATAGTATAAGAAACAAACAGCAATAGCAATTAAGGTTATCCTCTGGCCCCTCCAACACTGCTATCTACATATATACACATATGGAAAATTTCTATTATGATGGTAAAACTCTTCCAAGACCAAGCATTCTTTATTTTAAAACACAATAGAGAGAATTGTGATGAGATTTGATTTTCAGCGAATGAACCACACATTCTCTGGAGCTGATTTTGTGACGTTAGCAATATTCATTCAATGAAAATATATCAATCAGTAGTCTAACACAGAAAGTAAAACATTAGCTTAGTAATTCACACAGAAAGAGGATTGTAGTTTCACATTTAATATAAAACTTTTTCCAAAGCACACCCGTTACCATGAAACAATTTCTCATGTTAAACAAATTCATTTGATGGCACTAGAAACACACTAAGAAAGAACTTTGACATTCTATCACAATTGTTCCTACTATCACAACAAATTCAAAGCAGTAACTAAAGGTAATGTTTTCATGTACATTATTATATTTAAAATACTAACATTCATATAAGAGGGACATTAATAGTCTGACTCAAAAATAAGTGATTTTTAGAGAGGCTAAGGTATTTCTGACTGGCTATCAGCTAATATTTAAATTCATATTTTCAGATGTCAAATCATGTTCTGTCAATTAAACTCAAACAAACAGTAACATCTGGAAGAGTAAAAGTAGACTATAGAAAAATCTACCAACAAATTTTAATAATGCCTGTCTTGAAGGCATCACTGCCAGTTGGCCTATGTATAATCTTGCACCCAAGGAAAAAAGAATGATAAAATAAAAAACAGTGAAGTTTTTATTTATATTTTTCTTTCTGCTGGTATTTCTATATTTGGAATGTTTCATTTCAGCAGCAAAACCCATCTATGTTTGATTGGTCAATGAAATGTGAATACTACAAGTTTTACTGACTAGTAGTTTTACTATAGCAAGTTTATGAAAGAAATTCACTAAGGCAAAATTTCCCAATAACATACATCTATCCAGAATGAAAAAATTTGTTCTGAGGAAAAACATGTATTGCTTATCAGAATGCCTCTGCTAAATTCTTTAGTTTTTATTTTTTATTAACATATTTTTGGTGCATAATGTTACATTCTTGTAGGGAGTTGGTACATGAACATAACAAATCTTAACTCTTTTTTCATACTCTCCTTGATTCTCTTTCCTCTTCCTCCATCTCTATGCTCACGTCTACCATAATAAGATGTGTAGAAATATCAATTATAAATGGGATAATACCCACCACACTTCTCTGCAAATAAGTATCTGAAATACAATTGGAAGATAGCAACCCTGTATGAACTGACATAAACACTTCACAAGCACAAATCCTCTATTCTATAGGTAAAGATAGCCCCCTTATAAGCCCTTGTGTCATATATTACCTCACTTTATCACTACAGGTCTGAAGGTTGGCAACATCCAAAGAAATATTATGTTTTAACAGTAGGAAATGTCACACCTAGATAAAAAGCAACATTAAAAAATATTATTTTGAAAAAATTACAAACAAAAGAAGGAAATGTTAGTCACACTTCCAAGTCATCAAAAGAGTAAAGAGAAAAAAATGAATATCATGTATTTTTTATTTGTATACTGTAGCAATGCCAAAGCACCTCCAGCAACATGTACAAAAGTGTCACTCTACAAATTAAATGAAAACTCTTGAAAAAAAAAGCCCCAGTACAGACTAAAATAAAGCATAGGTATATATGAAATTCACAGTGCATCAATGAAAACAGACATCTCTGGTCACTGGAAAAGATAAAGCACCTAAAGCAGACTTGCTCAGAGCCCTGACATCTGATGATGTGAGCTACAATCTTGTCAGTTCAGGAAGAAATAATGACTGAGACCCAACATATTTCTAGCTTACAACACCCCAAGCCTAGAAATGAAGGCTAGGCAAAACTTCTGTGTAGCACACAAATTGAATGAGATATGTTTTGTTAAGTCATGTGACCTGTGAAAAACACCTTCTTTTACCTTAGGATATTAAAATAAACCTTGCAAATGTGTTTACTAAATGTTTTCCATAATATGCCTTGCAATACTACTATAAACACCCCACACTGAAAACACACGTACACACACACACACACACACACACACACACACACCCTAGGTTATTTGTGTAATCTCATCCTTTGAAGATCATGATTTTTTTAAAAAAATTATATATAAAGCATTCAGTAAAAAATCATGTCCATGCCTAGTTTACTATACAAAGAAAGTAGTAGGCTCACATACATAAGGTAGAAATTAAATATGAAAATAAGATTAGTGATAACACGGTCCCCTTGACATAAGGTAGCCTATGTGCAATCAACCAAGTTTACTGCTCTTCAGTGAACTCTGCATACCTCAGAAAGCAATGAGCAGCAGTATCTCTGAATTGGAATCATTTATGCAATGAGAATTTTAGACAGTGATTTTAAAGGTCAATTTCTGATTTCATATACATCAGTTTTATAACACAGATGTGACCAATTTTGTTTAGGAAACCTAAATGTCTTCCATGTTTGCATGTATTGCTCCACTGTCACAAGCGCTCCAAGGCAAAAAAATATACAGTGATTGGGAATTCATCCCAGAAAGCAGGAGAAATTGGTTCTGCTCCAATCACAAATACAAAAGTTAGTAATCGGTTGAAATCCTGCCAAAAGATTGTCAGAGATGGAGACTTAGGAAGGGGAATATCAAAATGCATAAAAAATCTAGCTCTGTTTGTAAGGAAGCCAGCGATAACAAATAGCATTACTTGTATAATTTTTCTTGAGTGTATCTATGTAACAATTATTTTACTCTGCGCTGTTGCCCTAAAGTAACTAATGTAAAACTTATTAATCTAACAGAGCACTTTTAAATGGTTGCACAAATTTTATACAAAAAATTACAACTACATAATAAAAATCGTATATTAAGACAAAATTTAAAGACAAATGAATACTTTAGGAAAATTCCACTAATTAAAATAATGTTAATGAAGGCTTAATATAAATGTATAGCAAGGTTTTTTTTATAAATAGGAAAAGTTCAGGGCCAGCGACGTAGCTCAGCAAATAAGCACCTGCTTAGGCAAGCACAGGCAAGTTCAAACCCCAGCACCACATACCATGCTGACCCTGCCCCCAGACACACTGAGTTTGTCACAGATACCGGGCTTGGTGGTGCACACCTGTAATCCCAGTGCTGGGGAGGCACAAAACAGGAGGATCACTATGAGTCTGACCTGCATACTGAGACCGCATACCACATACATAAAATAAAAAAGCAAATAAATGGAAAAGTTCTTTTGCTGTAAAATACAAATGAGTAAAACTATAAGGAAATAATAGACAAACAATAATGGTCAAAATGTAATGATATTATTTTACTTATATAAATATAAAAGAATATTCCTTCTGTCAATATGGCAAATATTCTTAATCATGATATTCAGTATTCATGAGTGTTCTAAATGATTGCCAATCATGTATGGCTGGTAGATATATAACTTTGAACACTCTTGCCAGAAACAATTTGACAATCTATAAGAAGCTTAATATAACTCTTATCATTCCAACAGGAATTTCAATTGGATATTTACAAAATGATTTATATACAAGACTATTTTCTATAAATGTTTCAGAGGCTGGGCAGTAAACTCATGGCTTCATGCATGGATGACATATGTATTCTTCCATTAAGCAATACCACCTGCACCAAAAAGACTATTCAATTTTTCATAGGAAGGCCTAATAATTAGAAACACTATAAATATAGAAAAGGGGGTAATGAATAAATCATGATGTAAATATACAAGGGAATTGTACATAGTCATTGAATAATATATTTACAGAATATTATTGTGAATTAATGTTAGTTTAATAAAGTAGAGGGCTGGTGAGATGGCTCAGTGGTCTAAAGCTAAGCAAAAACGCAGCGACCGCGGTTCAATCCCCAGCACCACATGCCAGCCTGCCCCGCCCCCTGGTGGGCTGAGCTGGCCACACACACACACACACACACACACACAAAATAAATAAATAAATAAATTAATTAATTAAAAAAATTAAAATAAAATAAAATAAAGTAGAATACAATACTTAGATATACTACAGTATGTATCATAAATCTGATAAAGTACTATTTATCAAAATGTATACATACATACATAGCAAAATACATGCAGAGAAACTATAACTGAAAGAACGTATAATACAATGGAAATACAGACCAGACAAAAAGGAACAGCAAGGTTAAAAGGTGGGAGGAGATAGCAGAGGCTACATATATATACTTTCAATCTAACTAACAGAAAGTCTACTGGGATTTCCTAACAGTTGAGTTACAATAAAGTACCAAAAGGGTAAAGTCAAGTCATTTACCACCAAGGTAACTTGAAACATTGGTTAGAGAGAAATTTTGTTCACCTCAATATTAATTGTAATTATCCCTCCATTAGGTATATTCAGTTAAATCAATAACATGGATTGAAATTCCATATTTACCACTTGAAGGTGTTTAACTTCAAGGAAAAAGCCATTTATACACTTATCTCTTTAACTTATTTCTTTTAACTGCAAAACAGAGACAAAGTAGCACCCAAACAACAAAGGAATCTGTCAGAAAAACAAAATTGAAGACATAGGTGATCTTATCTACTATGTTATAGAGCACAACATAAATGCAAAGCAAATGCTGACTGCTTTTTAAATGACCACTATAAATCTAATATACCTCCTTAAAATTAATGTTCATAAAGTTGAACATATTTCTATAAATTGGGCAAAATCACAAAGAGCTAGTCTCAGTAGCTACCTTTTGTCAATCAACTGTTTCAAAAGGTATCCTACTAATGAAATGTACGAATTACATGTTTCACTACTTAAGTCTAGAATGATGGCCACTTAAAATAGCACTTTTTTTCCACAGTGCTGGAGATTAATCCTAGAGCCCTGTGCATGACAGACAAATACTCTGCTACTATGAGCTCTATTCTCAGCTCTTTCTTTTTTATTTTTATCATCAGCCCACTAAACACCTGGCTGCACTTATACACAATTTGTATGCATGAAAGTTTGAGTGAAGTATTGTGGACAACTGTTGAAAACCTGCAACATTAGCACTGCAAGGAACATAATCTTCACAATGATACATAGATATTTGTCACCAAATATTTTATTCCTGCAAACAGTCTATACGTTTATAAAGTATATATTTTCATTCTTATTTTAAAACTCAAAAATACTGAATTTTCTTCAAGAACTCTGACTTTATTAGCAGTTTCTGTAAACATAAAATGCAAAATCTTAATGAAATCAGATATAACATATTTTTCATTATTTTGTATGAAATCTAGCTATATACTCAATCAGTCATATGTTGAACTTTTTGAAGGAGACAAGGAATGATGAAAATAAGCCTGATTACCCAAACTGAATGTATTTAAACACTTACGAAATTACTTATAAATTTCAAACCTCAAATTAAGAAAACAATATTCGTTAAACTAAGCACCTAATATTCAAGTAGACGGGATAATCCTAGAGTTATTCTCAATGACAGTTAAATCTGTTCCTAATATTAGCTCTACCATTACCTTTGACTCCCATTTCCATAAGCCTGCAAAGAAAAGAAGACAAAGCAAAACAAAGTCAAACCTAACTGCATTTCTCTAGATATTTCCTCATGCTTAATTTCTCCCAGGCAGATGCTTAGGATTCCCAAAGTTATGAATACAAGCTTTGCATCTCTCTGGCTAGATATACATGTTCTAGAATGTAATGTGCCCATATCACCTTATTTAAAGCTGCCATAGTAATGCTGTCAATAAGTAGTGCATCATTAACTCAAAAAAATCAAAGTCAAGTTACTTCTTAATGAAGTTGATTGGGGGGCTGGAGAGATGGCTCAGTGGTCTAAAGCACCTACTTAGAACAAGCTTAGCAAAAGCATCAGGGACCGCGGTTCAATC
>NW_004524774.1:2102291-2119289 GCF_000260255.1 Octodon degus | reverse complement strand
CTAAAGCACCTACTTAGAACAAGCTTAGCAAAAGCATCAGGGACCGCGGTTCAATCCCCCAGCACCACATGCCAGCCAGAACGCCCCCTGGTGGGCTGAGCTGGCCTCTCTCTCTCTTTCTCTCTTTCTCTCTCTCTCTCTCTCTCTCTCTCTCTCTCTCTCTCAAATAAATAAATAAAAATTTAAAAAAAAATGAAGTTGATTGGTAAACTGAAAATAGCTTCTATTCTTCACCCTATATACTTGAGACTTTGTAGAAAGCAGTTCTATATTCTTTTGATCATACTACTTAATGATATGCAACTTCTTTCTATGCTCTAGAAACTGAGACTTAAAGAATAAAAAGTTTAAAACAGTATTTTAAAATTCTTTATGCAACACCATTCCTGAATTTTTCTTCATTAACTTCATGCAAGAATCACTTCTAATAATGAAGGAGTCCCATAGATCAACACTATATGAATGCATCCATATTTCATACTAATTAGTCTCTGTACATGTAATCTATTTCCCGGTGTGTCCAGTACATGTGTCTCTGTCCTTGATTGCTCATTAAATCTGCTATATTTCATTTGAGCACTGCATCACTGTGACTGAAAAAGACATTTCAAAATCTAAGACCTGTGACTCCTTTCTCTGGTACATTTCTTACAAAACCTTACAGGCAGAGCTCTGGAAATATTGTTGAAATAATGCATACAATAGCCAATATGTTCTCTCTGTGTATAAACAAGGTTATCAAAAAGGTAGACTGGTATCCTCTATGCCTCCATTGTGCATGCAGGTAATATGCCCAGTATCTGACAAGGTTTGAGGAGTAGCAATCCTTATTCATTTTAATGGGGACCTCTGAGACTAACAATTTCTATAAAAATGCCCATGCTCATTGTTACACAGAGACTATTCCTAGACTACTGTATCAAGTCCACACAAACGTGCGATCATGCTTGCACACAGACATGCACACACAAAAAATTTTTGTTAAATTAAGTAGCAACAATTACAATGGTCATATATTAGTGCTTGAAGAATAATGCTTTCAATTTAGTTCTTTATAAGCAACAAAGGAGGTTATGTTAAAGTAACACAGTTGTGCACTTTAAAAGTATGGATTAAATTTTAAATTGCTACATGGCAGTAGTTAGATTCCTACCATATTTTCCACTCCAACATTATAAAAGAACACGGCTGGAAGATGAAGTTTTGACTTTTCTTTAAGAAGCAGTTCTGTAGAATCCTGAGGTAAGATATTTTGCAGACTTAACAATTCCACATTTATTCTTACTTTTTCACTTTGAGAAACCTTAGGCCAACATTGTAGAAAAACTACACTATAAGTATTGCACAGATTGTTTGAAGGAGTATTCTATGACACAAATGTGTTTTTACTCAGATAATGCTTGATAATGTTATCTACACAAAAATAAAACTGACCTACAACTCTTATTCAAATAATTATTTCATATATTTCTCCATGACTTTACTAATCTCAATTTCTATGTACAAATTCTGATCAAATATAATTGGTGATATCTGTGCTCTTTTAATTTTAATTTTAGCAGTAATATATATATATTTTTTTCTATTACTAATTTTAATTCACAAAAATGTCACAGTCAAAGAAATAGTTACATTAACAATGCTTAGTCTAAAACAACTCAAATAACAACTTCACAATTTTATTCACATGTCAAATCCAATTAAAATGTCAATAACAGCTTCCAGCTACCTGCGCCAGTGGGACCTACATGTCCAAGCCTATGCACAGTGTGGGTGAGACCCTCTTCCACCCCCTTGGGAGCCCCACCCAATACTCCGCAGCACCACACCCCAACCTTCCCGCCCAGTGAGAATTTCTGCTGCGTTCCGGGGGCCCCAAGATCCAGTCCTAGCCCAGGCCTGGTGACTGTGTGGGAGAGCTTCCTCTCCTCCATCCTCCACCTTGTCCCCTCCAGACTCAGCTCAGGCCTGCCATAGAGGCCTGTGATGAAACCCTGCAGTTGCAATCCCTGCAGAGAGAGTAGGGGGCCAAGGCACCCAGCTAGTCCAGGAGCAGAACATCTTGCCAGAGGGACACAACAGGATGTACTCCCAAGGGCATCATCAGGAAGGAGCTGAACAGAGCAGCCAGACTCAAGCCAGGCACAGTTGGACAAATCCAAACTTTGAAGATCTGCACCTGAACTTCAGTAGGTGCTAAGGTTATAACTGCACCAAAGGTCTACAAAAAAGGTCACAAAACAGTGGTACACAAAATGCCAACGAGAAGGAGCAAATTTCAAACTGAGACCCCAAGCCCAAACATAACAACTGCAGAGGACACTAACACAGAACAAATTGGGAATCAGACAGCTGTAACACAGACAAATTGGGAATATAACAGCTTCTGAAAAAAAAAACTGCAGAAAAGCATAGAGGAACTCAGAAATGAAAAAAGAAACCGCTGAATTAAAAGTATCTGCAGTAAAGAATCAAATGCAGAAACATATGGAGGAAACCCAATGCCCACACAGAACAAGTGCAGAGGACATTAGCTCAGCTCAAATGTATGAATTAATAGCGTTGATAGTAAATAAGAAACAGCAGAAAGTCATAGCAGAACTCAGAGCGGAATTCTTTTCTACTAGCTCAGCTGAAATGTACAAATTAATAGTGTCGATAGTAAATGAGCCACAGCAGAAAGTTATAGAGCAACTCACAGAGGAATTCTTTTCTGAAATAAAAAAAAGAATTCTCAGAATTCATAGCATCTGAAGTAAAGAATCAACTATAGAAAAACAGGGAGGAAACTCAATATGAAGAAAACACTGCAGTAAAAGAATTAATAACTGCTTCTAAAGAAGACATTGATAAAAAACAAATAAAAAATGACAGATTCATTGAATGAGCAATACAAGAAAGAAACAGATTGAATGAAGCAGAGTCAAAGAGATACAGAGGAACTTAAAATCTCAAACACAAGCTTACAAAACCGATTAAGTGAAAGTGAAGACAGAGTTTCAGATCTTGAAGATGCTGGTGCGGCTAGTGAAAAGGTAAGAAAAGATCTCTTAAAAAACAACTTGGATGCAGAAAAAATAATTCTTCACTTGTAAGATGATGCAAAGATGAACAATGTTAGACTAATAAGTATCAATGAGAAAGGAGTCAGTACACAGGAAATTTTAAAAAATATGGGCAGAAGTAATAGCAGAAAACTTCCCAAATATGAAGAAACTATCTGACATTCAGGTAATTGAAGCATACAGAACGCCAAGTAATCTCAACTTAATGAAAAACACAATGAGACATATCACAGTCAAAATCCCAGATATTCAGCTCAAGAATAATAAACTGAAAGACACTAGAGAAAAGCAGCAGATCACATTCAAAGGAAAACCCAGCAGAATTACAGTCAACTTCTCTTTACAAACCATGAAGGCAAGAAGAGCATACAGTAGAGTATTTCAAATCCTTTTTGAAAACAATTTCCATACCCAGGCTACTATACCCTGCACATAGCTCTTTCAAGTTTGATTGAGAAGTGAAATACTTCCATGAAAAGGAATAACTAAAGAACTTCATGATGACAAAGCCAACCCTACACAGGCTCCTGAAACACGTTCTAGCGAGAGACCAAAATGATCAGAACTCAACGAATTAGATCAGAAGCAACCAACTAAATAGGGCAAACAATTAAACACAGCAGAAAAAGGAGTAAACGACAACAGGTGAATAACATGTCAATCGTAAGTCAATACATCTCAATTATAACCATCAATATAAAAGGACTCAATTCACCAATTAAGAGAAATAGACTGGCACAGTGGATTAGGAAACAAGATCTAGCAATATGTTCTATACAAGAAACACATTTAACTCATAAAGACATTCATAGGCTGAAAGTCAAAGGATGGAACACAATATTACATGCCCCAGCACCTCAGAAAAAATCAGGGGTAGCAAACCTGCTCAGAGACACTCTGAACTTCAGACCAAGAATGATCAAATGAAATAAAAGAGGCCACTATATATTGGTTAGGGAAAAAATTCAACAGGAAGAGTTAACACTCATAAATATGTAGGTACAAACATGGGAGCACCCAACTATTTAAAGCAAATCTTAATGGACATGAAAAATCTAATATCCAATACCTCAGTCTTAACAGGGGACCTTAACACCCCCTTATCCAAAAAAATATAGGTCAACAAGACAAAAAATTAGTGAAGAAATAACACAACTGAACCAGAGCTTGAAACAAATGCACTTCGTGGACATGTACTGAGTGTTCCACCCAAACACAGCTGCATACACATTTATCTCAGCTGCACATGGATCATTTTCTAAAATAAACCACATAATTGTCCATAGGTCATGCTTAAGTATATGTAAGAAAACAGAAATGATCCCATGCCTATTATCGGACAACAGTGCAATGAAACTGGAAGTAAATGACAAAAGAAACTAGAAATGGGCATCGGAGATGGACACACACTTCTCAGTGGATGAAATTAAAGAAGTGAATAAATATATGAAAAAATGCTCCACATCACTAGCCATCTGAGAAATGCAAATTAAAGCAACATTGAGATAACATCTCACCCCAGAAAGAATTGGTATCATAAAGAAATCAACCAACAAGAAATGTTGGAGAGGCTGTGGGGAAAAAGCAACCCTTCTCTACTGCTGGTGGGATTGTACACTGGAGCAAGAGTTATGGAAATCAGTGTGGAGACACCTTAAAAAACTTGGACTGGAAATCTCATTTCAACCAGCTATTCCTCTACCGGGAATTTCCCTGGAGGATCTGAAAACATCGTATCATAGGGATATATGTGTGCCTATGTTTATAACAGCACAATTTGTGATAGCTAAATCTTGGAAACAACCAAGATGCCCATCACCTGAGGAATGGATGAAAAAGATGTGGTATTTTTATACAATGCAGTATTACTCAGCTATAAAGAATGACAAACTTGAAGCCTTTATATTGAAGTGGATGCCACTTGAAAATACAAGTGAAATAAACCAGACACACATGTGTAAATATCGTATAGTTTCCCTAGTATAAGAAATCAAAAGAAGAAATACAAATAGAAAGGTATAATACAACTAAAAGGAAAGCAAGAACTTGAGGACTAGACAATAAAAAGAGAACAAGGAGAAGAGCTAGGAAACATGGCAGGGGCAAGCCATACAGATATATGTAGAAAATGGATAAGCAATGGTCCTGAGAATCTTCAGATGATTTTTGAATCTAGCAATTAATTGGAATGATTCTCACCCTGATTAACTATATATAGACACCTGTAAACTAAGCAACTGCACTGAAGATGGCAATTTATAATAGTAGGTTCATGCTTGGAGTGCCTATCATTCTGGTCCTCTGAATATGGGCTGCTTGTCATGACATGCCAAGTGCTGCCATGCTGTCTCTCGGGTAGATGATTGTTCAAAAAGAAGGGTGTGGTGAATGAAGGCATGAGACAGGAAAAGGAATTTTGCAGGACTGTCCTGCTACAAGGTTGTACATAGTTAGATTTCTGGACTTATGTGTAGACATAAGAATTATATGATTCTTTATGCCTATTTTTAAAAATATATTCTAATTTTTAAATGGTTTTTCATCATATTCTGTAGGGACTTAAAGTTCAACATATTAATACTTGATGAAAAATACCCATTTTATGGTATGCCTAAGAAGTTTTTATATTCAGATAGTGAGGTTAAGCTTAACAGCCTAGGTTGTATGGTAGTAACAATAAGCTTCTCTTCTGGACGGTTAACAACCTAAGTTTGCATACTAAAATTAGAGAAAAAGGAGGGCTGCAAGGAAAGCCAACATTTAGCCCCTAGCCTTCCAAGGTCAATTAAGACTCAGGACATATGAGAACTTGTATTATAAGGTCATGTAACTCAGTAGTGTCCCAAATTTTCTGATCAAGGAGATTATGGGGCCAAAGAGGAAAGCAATCGATGAAGTAGAGTGTGCCTAAGGAGAGTCACATGGAGAGAAAACACTCTCTCAGGTTTCACAGAGAGCACACTGGCCAAGCAATGGCCATGACTCATCCACATGGATGACACTGACAAAGATTCTACAATCTGAGGTACAGGATCTCAGGATAAATCCTGAGGGGATTTCACTGACCTTCTCAGACCCAAAAGCTACAACTCTTGTTCCATAGGAACTGCTTTACCTTGGTCTTAATCATCCAGCAGAAAAGTATAAAAACGAAATATAAGAAGTAAAGCATGGTGTTATGTTGCCCTGTAGGGGACTCAGGTCAACAATTTCTGACACTGACAGTCAAGCTGAATACCCAATACTATTATGGACTACTGGACTCTTGGAATATTTTGTTGAATTAACACACCTATAATAGTCAAATGACAGAACTAAACAAAAAAGGGGATACAGATGAATGTACATTTTGTATCTGTGTATTCAAAATGGTTAGGATAGATATATAGTTACATTCTCTTAATGAATAGAAGGATTTGTTCTAATAGTGTTTATAAATAGGATATCATGTCTGCATCTTGTACAGAAAATAACCACTAGGAAGAGAGTATGCAATGTGTTAATTATTGGAACTGTCCTACCAATTTGATTTGAAACTGTCTCATTGCTATTTCTCAATAAAATTATGGAAAAATGATGTACCATAACTAGGAGAAAACTCATATTTCAGGATAGGTTAGATTATTGTTCAAAAATGTTCACTAATCTCCCTCCTTTTCCCATACATACTTGCTTTTTCCATATGACATGCTTCAGTCAGCCAAAGGGGTAATTGGCCTACGTGCAGCAAGGTGAAAATTAAAATGGGATTCCATAGTTGCCATTTCTTATGCCTCTGTCATCGCCCTATGAAGAGGCTCTTCACTTAACTGATGTCATCTCAGCCTTAGCACAGGTACAAGCATATGTGGAAGAGACCTAAGCTAGACAGCAATGTCACACAAAACGCAGAGAGACAGTGAGCCTCACAGTCTGAAGCACAGCTGCTCAGCCCAGCCCACCAAAGCCCAGCCAAACCCCAGCCAACCCACAGAACAGTGACTCAATAAATAATGTCTATTTTAATCCAAAAATAAATAAATAAAATGTCAATAACTTACAATGTGGTAATAAGTTGATTGTATGACTTTTCCAGCTTACAGGAGAGTTCCCTTCATGATCACTGCTAGAAAAACACCCAATACAAAATCTAAGGAGGTATTGCGAAAAGAAAAATTTTCAATGACTGTGACCCTTTAAATTGTGTGTGTTTTCTTAAGAGGGCTCTTGTGTTTAATACCTACTCATTACTTTATAATTGTCAAGAGATGGTCTTATGCAATGCATATTGTTTAAGAGCTTGAAAAATTACCTTTATTTGCCAAATGTTAGGAAAGATTACTCAGTTAACCCTGAGGGAATGGACCAATTATCAAAATGATGATTTTTGAATTTTCAGCTCTTTTCTTTCACTTTAAAGAAAGTAAGCATTTGCATATGCTATTATATTCTTGACACACTCTCTATTGCTTTGTTTTACTTTAATATAGAGATTTTAAATAATTCATAAAGTGCTTTACTTTGTTAAGACTTAGTCATGTTATACGAATGATCTCTTCAAAAAGAGAAAGAGAGATGAAACAAACCCATAAGGACAGCATAAGAGGAACTAATGAAGATGACCTTTCAAAAAGGGATTTACTAGCATTCCTGTACAACTGACTCAGTTTATTAGATCTTGTATCTTTTTTGTCTCTAACACTATCATCTTATCTTGGAAAAACTCAGTACATTTTGGTTGTAAGTATTTAAAGTTGCTAACTTGTTTTAATTATCTTTTAGCCTTGCTCATAAAAATCTCACATTTTCATTTCTTTACATGGAATAGCTATCTAATCTAGAGGTATCTATGCAAACATACTATATCTGAAGATCAAATATTATCAACAAAATTTTAATAGCGTAACAGATTATTTTTCTCTTAGTAAAAGAAGAAAGGCTTTGTGTATACCTAGCAGCTGAATTTGAGACTTAAAATACAGAATCTTTGAGAAGATTTCAAGATAAGGGTTTTCACAGGTTCCTTCAGGGCACTATAGTCTTTTACTTAGAATTTCAGGCGTTTCAGTAGTGTATGTTTTCAGTGAATGGATCTGTGAAATGAGGAATTAATGATCCCAATAGAAATGCTGAGTTATTTGAGAAAAATATAAAACAAGCTATTTACTTACTTAAATCCATAGACTTTCTTAAATAAAGGCGTTTCAGCCTTTAGGCAGTACGAAAAGGCTACAAAGTTGTAAGTGAGGCTCAGTGGTGGAACACGTACATGCTTAAGATGTCTGAGGTCCTGAATTCAATTCCCAGCACAAAAGGGGGGGTGATAGGAGGAAAGTGGAAATATTAGGGGTTAGGAGGGGAGGAAAATGAAAAGCAAACGCATTAAAAGATAAAAATGAGGTAAAGTTTTCATAACATATTCTTTAAAAACTATTTTAGCAAACTTGTGCCTATCTGAAGTTTGGATAATCTCTTTAAAATTATTTTTAACCAAAGATTTGTGGACCTGAATGCTTTTTTCAATAGAAATGCTGAGTTTTTCAGTAGAACATAGAAATAACAGGAGCTAGAACCAAAGAGCTAAAAAAAGGACAAGAATAACTACCACATTAGTCCAAAGAGCTAAAAATTTTACCAAATATTACACTAGGAAAAGGAAACTTACACATAATAGCTTCTGCTAAGTATTGATTCAGACTTTGCACTAAATGGACTAAACTGAAAGTTCCAATAAAGATGATAGGGATACCTTCAGGAAAACGAATTAGCAAGCTATGATATAATAGCCATTAACAATTTCTACAATTAAATTTTATACTTTCTATATCTATAGACTATGTGCAAACCTCTTATTCTATCACTTCTGCTTGAACAGGCACATCATCGTGCCTAGATTACCTTTGCAAGAAACTGTAGAGGGGTCTCTTTGCCCAAAGGTCATATGTGCCTTCAACTATGCCAGCAAGTCCCAATCAGTGCTCATATCACAAACAGAGTAATCTATGATTTAACAATTACCACTTCTCTACTTAACCATATGTTCACATTCCTAATATTCATATCAGGATAATAATCTAAGCTTGGCATATTAAGCCTCACTAATTGTGTCCCTTCTCACGTCTGTAACTGTATTTCTTGCTACCTTCCTTAGAAATGCACTACCAACCATATGAATTTTCTAGAATCACCATGATTTCTCAAATGTTAATATGTGTTCAAATGAGTAGTTCTACTCTGCGTAGAATTTCTTGGTACTGCAATTCTTCCTCAATTAGCTGTATCTGACAAGGTCAGTCAAATCACCTCATAGTAGTAATAGGTTATCCTTATGACTGGCAATGTCAGAAGTTGTTGACTTGAGCCTTTTACAGCTCAGCATATTAATATGGCTTTACTTTTTATACTTCATTTTTATACTTTTCTGCTGGGTGGTTAAGACCAAGATAAAGTAAGACCTATATTACAAGAAGTGTAGCTTTTGTATCTGACAAGTTCCTTCAAATCACCTCAGAATTTACCTTGAATCCCTGTGAAAATCACATGGAGAAAACATTCTCTCAGGCTTTCACAGGGAGCATATTGGTCAAGCAATGGCTGTGACTCATTCACATGGCTGACACTCACAAAGGATCTACAAGCTAATCCTCTTTTAAAGCAGAGCAATCCAACCTGGCCATCGCAACCACTGGGAATTTTTACTTACTCTTCTTTATCTGAGTTAAGTGGTCATGCAGTACTGCACTCATCTCTGCCCTGGCATTTATACATGCTACAAGAATAATCTATTTACCTATCTTTCCCCCTATCCTTGAATTCCCTGAGGACATCATATTTCTTCTCTATCTTTAAGTACAGTGACTAAAAAGGGGACTACCTAATGAGTATCCATTTTAAAAACAGAAGAAAAAAACTAGCTTTAAAAATTAGCCTTCTATTACCATGATTGGAGGGACAGGCAGCCTGTACATGGACTAAATCTTGATTTAAAAAAAGATGGAATTAAATAATTTTAAAACAAACATGCTTCTGAAGGAAATTGCTATCAGATTTATGAAATTATAGATTTATCCTTTTTTTGGACAGCTTTTCACTATGCAGTATGCACTCCAGGTTGGCCTTGAAATGAACTTACTATGTAGCCCCAAACTCTTTTCCTCCTGCCTCACCATCCTGAGTTCTGGGATTACAGGCATGTGCAACCAACCCTGGCACTAGACTTACCATTTCCTAAAATTTTTACATTATGTTCTAAGAACCCTGCTACAGATTCTAAGTAAAACATAAGGTTATTTATCAAATTTTTTTTTATTCTAGTAAGAACTAGTTATGAAAAACTTTTATGGGATTCTAGGGGCCAATGAGCTTCATACATGAACAGTTCTCCTGTGGACAATGTCTATATGGACACGGTCTGCATAAAACAATCAACGTGCCCTAAGTAGCATGACTTGAGCTCACATATTAGGACTGATAAATGCTGCAGGCCTTGGAATGCCAGAAAAAATATAAACAGTTGGATAAAAGAAGCAACAACTATTAAAATTGACAAGATACTTTAAAGCCCAAATAAAATATTTTTGTTAAACTAATTAAGAAATAAAATCAATGCTGAAAAATATGGCCAATTAATGCATGATATCTCTAAAGTACATTTCTCTAAAGTACATTTCATTGTATTAAAACTAATTTATATATATATATATATATATATATATACTCATTAAAATTAAAGCCATGCTTTAGTTTTGAATCACTAGCTACACTGTCATGATATAATTGATATTACTATTTTTTTCACTTGGCATGAAAATTTATTTCAGTAAAAATCCCTAAGATATAATGTAATTTTCTTCTTTAACATGTAATGGCATAGATAGATAGAAAACTTAATCATATTATGAATCAGGTGTAGCAAAATTGAATAAGGTGATTTCAAACATATATGGAAAACTGGCAGTAAAGTCATTCTAAAAATATAAATGCAAAAATAAGAACTTTTTATTACTGTGATTTCTGTGCTTCTCCTTGATGCCAAGCACAATTTACACCCTATGTGTAGGAATGATACATATAGGAATAACAGTGTCATATTAAATTACTAGTAGATGTAACACAACAATCAAAAATATTTATATCATACCTTAATACTTTCCTTCTCTTTTTTATTATAACTTTCTTCTATTTTGAAGAGTAAAAACAAGGGCAAGAAAAACAAAAGCAAAGACAGAAACAAGGTACTATGCAACAATATGTACATTACAGAATTTCAAAACAAGAACACCTGATTAATAGTGATTGATGCATTTTATATTTTTATCATCAAATCTGTTGCTCAGATTAACAGATATAGTTATGCAGATCGAACATATGATTGAATACTTTCAAATGAAATACCTTACATTGTTTTCAAACCTAACTGTCCAATTCATGGGTGAAAGGAGGATAAGTATAAATTTTGCTAAAATAAAGAAAAATGTGACCTTTCTTCTCAAGTATTCAATTATTTGTCTACTGTCAATAGTTTTGCTCATCATATCTTTCTAGGATTTATAAAAACCTTCTCCATCTCTACTACCTTTTTACTTTCCTTTATCATCTTGCTTCATATCTGAGTTATAGTAATTGGGTGACTGAAAGTTGGTTAAACACTGTGCAAAATGTTTGATTTTTCCTTTTCATATCAAAATACTCAGCATATAAAAATAAATTAGCGGGTTTTTATATTTTTTCAAATGAAGAAAATAGGATCATATAAAGCTACCATATAAGATGATGAGGTTATTGGTGTGACAATAAAAGAATGAAGAAATGCTCAAGTGGAAACAGTGAAGAATGTTAAAAAGGGACCTAAGGGAAAAGGAAGTCACAAAATGGTAGAATGAAAGCTGACTACTATCCAAAAACTGAAGGCTAATTAAGGCAGTATGTAGTAAAGCTCAAAAAGGGAAAAGGATGTACACTCGTACATTTCTGAATATACTACAGATCTATAATAATCAAGACACTATGAAAAGTAAAAGACAGTATGGCATCAGTTTTACCTGAATAGAATGAAACTTGAAGTCTAGAAATAGTCACTTCCCTTATGCTCAATAAATTTCAACAAATATTTCAAAATAATTATTGGAAAGAATAGAACAAAATGGCCCTTGGACACTGGATAATTACATATGAATAAATGAAGTTAGCGAAAACAATAGAGAATCACAGATGTAAATTTCTGTGATGCTTGATTATATATGAAATATGACAGCAAAACATAATAATTACAAGTGAAAATAAGCTGGGCTTAGGAAAGCTGAACTTTTGTATTTCAAAAGTTATGAAGAAATTAAAAACAGTCCACTGAATTAGAGAAAAATTTGAGACAACCCAACAATAAAAAGACAGCTCAATAGAAAATGGGCAAAGGATGTTAACAGTAGAAAGAAATGTTCAGCATCACTATTCATAGGGTAAATGCAAATCAAATCCACAATAATTGAGTACCTCCTAATCCTTATGATGACTGTAAAGACAAACATGTTGGAAAGGTTATAGAGAAACTGACCCTTCCTACATTGCTGATAGGAATAAATTATTACACAGCCACTTTGGTAAACAATCTGGAAGTACCTAAAAAGGCTAAACTTAAAATCATCACATGGCCCAGCAGTTCCACTCTGTGTATACAGCCAAAAATGATGAGGTACTCAAACAATTATTTGCATATGAATACGAATTACAGCACTTTTCACAACAGCCAAAAGATGGAAACAACCCAAATCTTCATCATCTAAAATATGAATAAACAATATGTGTTGTATTACACATACTGCCAAAAAAAAAAAAAAAAACTACAGTTGTCCAAATCATCCTGTTTACACAGACATATCACTTTCCACCACTCCCTTTTCTGTCCTTCTCCCCAAATCAGTAACTCTTTCCTTTTGAGTACATGTGAATTTCTGCTGGTCTATGGAAAGAAGCAGATAATGCTTAATTTGTTTTGTCTCCTTTTTCAATTGTTGATACTTTTTCTCTTCTTAATTTCTTATACATTTGGTTTTTTTTTTCATTTTGTATACATATAACTGGTAATATGAATAAATGATTGGAAGACAACACTATGTATTACAGCAAATACTGTAAAATTCATATTATTTTGTTAAGTGAAATTTTGTATCACTTGTATTTTTTGTTTTAATACTTTTTTTACTCTTTAAAAAAGATAAAAATTAAAAATTTTAAAAACAAAAAAGATCAAACTATATAGCATGACACAGATGCATCCTGAAAACATATGCTAGAAGAGTGAAACTAAAGACTAAAGTCAGATATTTCCAACTAATGTGCAGGCAAATCAATAAGCAGAAAAGTAGTGAGAGCTCAGGGCAGGAAATTGAGGATGGGAGATCACAAGTAACTGCCAACAAGTACAGGTTTCCTTGAAAGTAAAACTCAAAATAAGAATGTATCAAGAAAGTCGTGTCATATACTGTGGAAAGATGAGAAAAGATAAGAAATAGCACAGAATGTTGGGAGATTTTAAATAAAGTCCACAGAAAGGCTAGGTAATAAACATGCATGCCATACTGGCAGGAGTGGGGGAAAGTGCGACGAAGTAGTGGAAGTACTAGATGTGCACATCACACTGAAAATCACAGGCCTTGAAAATGATCATTTACATGCTAGACAACATTTGGAAGTGAAAAAAAAATCTCATGATCATTCAAAAAGAATAGTGTATGGAATATCTTGCTAATGTTACTTGTACAATGAAATTAATTTTCTAATACCTTAAGAAGATTAAAGTAATATTTATGCAAATGACCAAACTTATATATGATACTTCCACCCCTTTTCATATAAAAAATGTTTTTAAATTTAAAAACTGCAATTTAGAACTTTTCCTATGTTTATTCTGAATTTGCTAATTTTCTTCTCAAAATAAAGATCTGGATGTAATTCCATGAAAAGTAAAAAAGAAACTTTGGCACACTGAACATTTATAAGCAAGCCTGCTTATTGGAAACTACGGTTCCTTTTAGTGGTATTGGAATGCTACTCTTTATGTAGGGCCATTGTGTAGTAATGAATGAAACGGCTACTGATGCTCGCCATATAAAAGATTGACTCTCTCTCAACAGAAGCAGGTGCTATGAAACAGCTACTATTTGTACAGTGACTTTCTAGACAAAACCTCTACATAAAAGGAACATACAAATAGCTCCTGCAAGGAATCTTCCGTGATTCTCCTGGACAACAACCCAGCTGCAGTAGTAATGGCACGTGTGTTTCATTTTTAAGATCACTTTAGTATATGTCCTTTGTATAGGAGTACTACAAGTATACTTATAAGGTACACAATATGTAGAATTTGACATTAGATTTTTATTTCATTACTTGGTAAATATATCAGTATATGACCTTTACTACAAATATGTTTTCTGGTTTTTGGTGCTTATAGCTTTAATAAAATTAATTACTGATGAGAAACATCTTTATAGCAATTTATTATCCATCAACTTTGATACTAATGTGCTATTTCAAAAACTAGCAATTTCATATTCTTTACTTTGCAAAGGGAAGAAACAGATTTTATCTAATAAAAATGCAAAGTGATATTATTGATAACTGAAGAATTCACAGTAATGACTATGTTGTCATTTATTTCTGCCCTTAATTTGCATAAATGTTTATAACTCTTCACATTATCATTCTCAGACATTTTCTTTTTAATAACAAAATGTATAAAGGTACAGGTAAGGCTAAGCATTTTACTTAATATTACATAAACAGATTTTTATATTCATTTATTTTGGAACTTCTAGTATTCCTATAGCATTACTAAGTGTGTCCAAAGTAAATCAAAGTATATGATAGCAATGCTAGTCTGAAAAGGAGAAGAAGCAAAATGAATAAAAACTCTAGGGTTTATTGTTTGTATTCATTTAAATAATGGAAAAATACTAGTATGATCTTTTAGAATTATCAATACTATAATTTATACACTTGTTCATGAATTCTACAAAGGAAAATCAGAAATATTCTAAGGCTAAGCAATAGACAAAAAAATTGCTACATGTTAGAAAGCAAAGCTATGTTGCTTATAATCCAATAATAGAATTATCAGAAGTTCCATGGGGAAATCTGATAATCTGGATTAAAATAGTTTTCCAAGCACTTAAAAGACAACTAGAATGTAGAACAATAGTTATTTCACTAAACTTTGAACTGGAAGATCAAGAGAGCCATCTGCAGTTTGAAATTCAGAAATATAAAAATTCTTCTGACCTCCTACTTAAAAGAATCGTTTCCAGTGATAAGTCTTCCAGAACTCCTGATTAAGTTTGAGTTCAGGGGATTGGCTGCAGAAGGGTTATAAAGGAACAGTTAGGAGGTGATGGAAATTGTTCCATATCTTGATTGGTGGGGTCGGGGTTCAAAGAAAGGCATATACATTTCACAGAAGTTGCTGACCTCATACTTAAAATGTAAGCATTTAATTTTGTGCTCATTATTACTCAATAAAGTTAACTAAAACAGAAAAAGTCAATCATAATAAAATTTAGCCATACTGTAAAATTAATTTCAGATGTATGATCTCTAATCCTTTATTTCTGAGTTTTTAATTTTTTATAGTTATTCTTGAATGCATTCAACAAACAATCCAGCTGTATTTATTGAGCAGCTAGCTCCTGGTTGTACTTTATTTCCCAAACAAATGGCGGCTGAACTTGTATTTTATAACCACACAATCACCTTGGTCTGCATGAGAAAAATCTTCAAATTTTGGGAAGGCCCTATGAAAATATAAATTGCATTTTATTTTCTACAGTGAAATTTCCATTTTCAAGTATGGATTAAAATAGTTCTTAAATGCTTTTGTTCTGTCTAACCACAGTTGGGTGTAATATACCAATAGCCCATATCAGATGTACTCTCAAATATATAAAGTTAATATATAAAGTTTTCAGGCTAACATTACACCTTATTATGAACTATGAGTCTGGAGTGTTAAGAGAATGTCATACTTGCTGTTAGCAAATACTGCACAGAGAATACATTATTTCTAATTTTCAGTTTTCACAATGGAGAGTACCCTTCAACTAAGATTTAAGAGAAGGTTGGTTGGAATGGTTCATAATCTGCTCTATTGCTTATAAAAATTACATAATTGTTAATCTGTCAAAATGGAAGAGAATTTGTAGAAATTATTGCATTCTAAAATGATCCATATATATATATATATATATTTGAAATCTGGAGGTCAACCTATCAATAGTTCATAAAACCTAACAAGCTGGAACACTAAGTTTGTTGTCATGTAAGCAAATGTTCCACAGATAGTCATATACCTGCTTCTACAGAAGAAATAATGCTCCTGCCCTCACTACATGATACTAGAAAAAGAAGCCTATTGGCTTTTTAAAGAATTGGCCAGAGCTGCTGAGATGCCCATCTTTAACAGATCAGTTTACTCTCAACTTGAAAAAAACAATCATCACTTCCAGTTGGTAATTAAAAATAATCACATTTATTCAGAAAGTGATAATACAAATTTTATTTGGAAACTTGTATTTTTACTTTTCAATGAGATTATAACCAAGACAAATAAAAGAATTGAAGAAAGGTCAGGTCTTCATTTGTGTGAAGGAATAATAAGTAACATACAAAGAGAGAAACTCCTGCCTTCTTATCCTGCATAGACAGACAGAAGCATATCTTTCTCTGATGTAGGAATGACTGGCTGCATCTTTCTCAAGGATACTCATTATGGAATGTATAGCTAAAGACTACTACCCCTGGGGGTTCATTTCAAAGAATTATTGGAGATCTCAGAGATACCTAGGGATCCTAAAAAACTCAAAGAATTTGACGACATTAACTGATAATATTAAAGACAATCTCTGACTCTGTCGGTCTCTGTATCTCTGTCTGTCTCTGTCTCTGTCTGTCTGTCTGTCTGTCT
>NW_004524774.1:2066725-2102191 GCF_000260255.1 Octodon degus | reverse complement strand
CCCCCTCCCTCCCTCCCTCCCTCCCTCTCTCATATTTCTCCGTCCATGCCTCTCTCCCTTTATCCCTGTCTCTCTACTCTCTTGTTTTTGTGAGACAGGGTTTCACTATATAGTTCAGGCTCAGCTTGAGCTCACTATGTAGCCCAGACCGGTCCCTAGATGGCACTGATCCTCCTGCCTCAGCCTCCTGAGTGCTGGGATTACCAACATGCACTACTATACCTGGCTTAACAATCTCATATTTAAAAAAAAATCTGTGTACTGTTGAAATATTTTGACAGGTAAAATACTAGCCTAATGGCTGTGTCAAGATTTCTCATCTACTATGATTCCCCTCTGTCAGAGCCCTCTCTGTTGGCAAGTGAGCCAATTATATGAATTATTTTTGGACAATAAAACATCAGTATTTCGGTTTAATTGAAGTGTTGGCACTTTGCAATAAATAAGTGGGCTTGGTGTTGTAATCTGAGTAGTCAGTCTCTAAACAAATCACAGTCACTATCTTATTTTTACAGAAATACTATAACATCAATATATTCATATGTAACTTGGTATGTAGGAAAACTGTTAAGGGATCAATATCTTAAGATCCTACACATAAATGAGATCATAAATTACTTGTGTTTCTGTGACTGGCTTATTTCACATGGCATATTGTCTTCTCATGTTATTGAAATTGTAGAATTTCCTTCTTTTGTAAGGTTGTCTAATACATCACTTTGTATATGTACCAAATTTTCTTTACCCCATTCATCTATTGCATTCATGTTTTGGTTACTGTGAATTAATGCTGAAATAAAATATAGATACCTCTCTGACCTATTCATTTCAATTCTGTTGAAGATATACTCACAAGTGAACCTGCTAGATAACATAATAGTTTTATTTATTTAATTTTTCCTCCCACAGGAGAGGTTTTTTTTAATCTCCTGAGTCCTCATTGAACTTGGAAGGCTAGGGTCAAAATATTGGATACCTTCTTAGCCCATTTATCTCTCTAAATTTTGGTCTCTAAACTTCAGTTGTTAAACATCCAGAAGAGAAGCTTAATGGCATTACTCTGTAATGGAGGCAGTAAGCTTAATAACACTACCTATCTGAATATCAAACACCTTAGAACATAGTTTTATTTTTAATGTTAGAGAAGTTTCCATACTCTTTTTTTAAAATGGCTGTAGAAATTTACATTCATGACAACATCATATAAGAGTTTCTTCTTTTTCTATGTGTTAAATTGTAAGCAGAATTGGAGTCATGTTTCTAGCATCTTATCCACAAAAATATTAAGTATGATAGTGATGAGAATATATAGATATGTTTGCCATTTAGTAACAACAGAAATCAGTAAATGAAATTCCTACCTAGGTAATTTTCTTCACTTGACTGAATGTTCTGCAAATTAAGAACAGCAATATTATGGTGGAGTTAAGAGCACAAGCTATGATGCCAGACCGCCTGGGGATGAATTCTAGCTGGCTCCTTCACTAGATGTAGGACCTTAGTTCTTTATAGGTTCCACTTTTCTCTTTCATAAAATGAATACAATAAAGTTTTCATTGGGTTATTGTGAACATTCTACAAGTCTGTATGCATAAAATAGCAATGTTTGGCACATATGTAGTAGGACTTGACTATTACTGCAACTTTTGAAATAATATGAAGCAAATAATAGGTATACAGAAACACACCGAAACAATGAAATTTTCAATAAAATTCAATAGAAAGTATTCAAAACAATTAAGGAATAAGAAACGTAGCATTTCTAATATCCAACACAAAATTCAATTAAAACAGAAATAAAATCTGTATTATTCCATTACCAAAAGTAATAGATTGAGTATTCAAAATAAGTATGAACCACAAAATAAAACTACAGAATTTAAAAATCCAGCAATATATTAGATATCAATCTTTTTGATTGCTGAAAACATTACTATATCACACATCTGCACATGTAAGATTTTAAGAAATGTACAACTATCTGTAAAGATAGATGTCGAGAATGTCATTTAAATAGTGAAGCATTATTATCTCACCATCCTAAAATTTAAGATGTTATTAATAATTTATTTCATGTAAGTGATGCCAAATTTGTCAATGACTTTGCTAATTTTTCATAATAAGCAAGTATTAATTTTATAATACAGTAACTTGACTGAAATGAATCTTTATTAATATTTTTGAAGCAGTATTTTCAGAATTAAATTTAACAACATCAGCAACTTCACATTGCAAAAGGATTTATGTTCATGCACAGATATTTACCTGCAGAATAAACATAGGTCTTCTCCCACCAAACCCCGTCTTAACAGACATCTTGGAAAACTTTTCATATTCCATCAAACAGAAAGAAAAATTTATGCCTTTCTCAAACAAAAAAGTCAGGATGGATACCATATGCAGCCCACAGTGGAAGCAATGTAAATGCAGAGGAATTTAGCATTATATAGGTTAATCCTTTATGTTTCTAGCTATCTCTGTTGTCGTTTCCTTTCTGCAACCCCAGGGATTGAACCTGGGGCTCTGGCCCTGAGCTACATCCATAGCCCTTTTTAATTTTGTTTTTCTTATTGCCAGAAAAAGTCTCACTAAGTAGCCCACAGTGGGTTTAAATTTGTGATCCTCCTACTTCAGTGTCACAGGGTGCTGGAATTACAGGTGTGCACCTCCATACCTAGGTATAGAATATATGTCTTTATCAAATGTGTGACATGTTATAAACAAATTACTATTTCTGTAGTCATTTTGTATTCTCTATATTAGTTATCTCTTATAGTTCAATACTGCAGGCCATTATTAATTTAATATCTGGACCTTAACACTATATTCTTTGATATTCAGGGATATTCCTTCATAATAATTATTCAAAATTCATTTCTCAAGTTTCTCACATTCATTAATATTATGAGCATTTTTAACATGTGCTTTTTAGAAGTGCCACTGGATACCAAGCAGAAGAGAAAATAGTTCCTGCCTAACAAGATCCCACCTTTGGGGAAAGTTAAGCATTTTGCTTCTCAGAGACTTAAGGACATCATCAGATAGCAATTTCTCTTCTGCAATTTCTGAGGTGGCTCAAATCATCCTTCTTATGTATAATAAGATTTGTCGGTGAGGGATGACTGCAAAATCACTACTGCAAACACACATCGAAAAGTTAACCGTCAATACCTGGAAGGAAGTCCCTTGGCCAGGGCATCTAAGCACACCTGCACATACAAACCCACTCACTGATCCCTAAGTAAGTTGGGAATAGTGTTCCTGCATTGGCTGAAGCAGTCATTGATTTCTAGTATACTTCAGCTTTAGTATCACTAGAAAACTATTTCAAACAATGACATCAAGCATGATTTCTTTTTTTGTGTATTTCGTTGTTTCAGGGTCTCACTATGCAGATCAGATTTGCAGTGATCCTCCTGTTTTCAGCCTCCACAGCGCTGACATTACAGCCTTGCACCATGAGGCCTAGACTCTGTGGCTGGCTCAGCCTGCCCTGGGGGTATTGTTGGAATAACATGTGGTCCTGGGGATAGAACCATGTTCCCTGTGCTTGCCTAAGCTTGCCTAAGCAGGTGCTTTAGTCCACTGATCTCTCTCGCCAGACCCTAACCATGCTTTCTTAAGACAAACTGAAGCTGGGGTGAAATAGATTACCTGCAGAGATGTAAGTGGATCAAACACAGTACCACTCAGTTAAGAGTTTGAAATTTCCTCATAATTTAGGATTTCTTTTAATGCAGTTGATGTTTTAATCAAAATGACATTATTTCCATTAGTTTTAGTGTGTATGTAGATTGAAATTTCAGGAATCATGGCATTAACAGCTTCATGTAGTCTCCTAAAAAATCTCTTTCACATAATGATGTGACAATTACAGTCTTTCCTAATTTTTGAGAACTTCACTAGTATCCTGAGTTTTTCTGCCCAAAACTTTCTTTTTATGTTCTTTGTGGAAAACATAGCACAAATACTTGAAACAGCAACAGAATAGACAAAACTAAGGTGAGGCAATTCAGGTGAAAAATCTAAATTCCTTATATACTGAGGGTAAAAACTGTTTGAAAAACTGCTTAAAACTGTTTAAAAAGATATTTAGTACATCCAAAGAAGGATGTAAAAATAGCCAAATAAACGTTAAACAATGACTATACCTATAGAACAATTACTAAATTTAGAACCAAATAAGGGGAATCATGTGGAGGAAAGCAAGTGATAAATAGGTAAAGAGATTCACACTTAAGTTGTGATAATCAAGACTCTGGATTTCATTCAGTGATAAGATCAGAGGTATTTACCATATTATAAAAACAATTAAAAGTACCATTTGAATAAGTAGTCACTCATAAGTCAATAATGAAAGTATGATAAGAGATGGAGTGAAAGGGAGGAAGGGAAACGGAATGGAAAAAAAGAATTGAGGAAAATATGCAAACATAGCCTTTATAAATGAGAATGGAAGGAGCAGGGAGGGACGGGTATTGTAGAGAATGAAATATATAGTTAACATGCATTAAATATATGTAACAACTCACCACAATAAATCTAATCCCTATACACTCAAACATACACTAAAAACTAAAGAAAAACATAAAAGGGTAATAAAAATTATACAATAAGAACAAATGTGTTATGATCATTCCAGTTGTATAGAAGCTCAAAAAAACTTATTTAGGGTCAGCAATAAATGCATGCAAGTGATATGGAGATTGTTATTGAAAATTACCTGGCACAATGGGTGGCACATTGGCCATAAAAAAAACAACTCAATATGACATTTTGCACAGTCTGCACAAATAAACCACCATGATGCATAAAATTTTTAAAGAAATTTATGAATATATGAGCTAGGGAGATTGCTCAGCAGTCTAAGCGGCTGTCTGGCAAACAGAGGGACCCAGCTTCGATCTCCAGTACTGTATGCTGTGCTGAGCCCAGCGTGCAGGCCACTGAAGCTGGGCGTGGGGGTGCACAATTATAATCCCAGCACTGGGCAAGCTAAGAAAGGAGGATCGCTATGAGTCCAAGCTGCGTAGCAAGACCCTGTACCAAACAAATAAATGATTAAAAAATAAATTTTTGAATATAAATACCTTTCTTTAAATTTAATGAAATCAAGTTGTTGATTATTGCACATTTTAATTGGTATGAATTGTATTAATTAATACTTGTATTTGGGCAGCAATTATTTTTTATTAGTTTGATGTAATCATTATGCATTGGATGCATATATCATAACATGACACTGTACCTCATGACTATGTACAATTGTATTTGTCAATTAAAATAAAAAGGAATTTTTTCAGTCTTGAAAAAAAAGTAGTGAAATAGCACCAACTGTACACTTGCACCTATAATCCAGCAACTACATTTCTTGATACTTGAGCTGCTGTGTTGGAAAATTATGTCCTTCTCTTCTCCTGTAACACCGTGCAGATGAATGGTTGTAGCAATTTTATTCTTAATTGTCAAACTTAGGAAATAATCAAGATGTCCATTACTGACAGATAACTGCTACATCCACATAACAGAATATTATTCAGTGATAAAAGAAATGAAATTTCAAGTCATAGTAAAACAATAAACAACATTAAATAATCATCAATGAAGAACGCTAATTATAATTATTATGTTTTTATTTTAGGGAAGGGTCAACAGAGTGTTCAGGGTCTCACTACTAGATCAGACTCATAGTGATCCACCTGTTTGCAGCCTCCCAAGAGCTGGGATTGCAGATGCACGCCACAACACCCAGTCCCAGTTGCTGTCTCTATGCCCTGGTGGTGGGGCTGGCACTGCAAGCCCTGGGATCGAACCCCTGGCCCCTGCGTCTGCTTGCAGGTGCTTTAATCTGCTGAGCTAATGTTAAGAAGGAAGAATGGTAATCTGAAAAATTTACATGAACCCACTTACATAGGAGATAGTAAAAGAATGGTGGTTCACAGGGATTTGAGGGCAGGGTGGGATAAATAGGTGAATCACAGAGTATTGTCAGTATAGTAATTCCATTCTATTTGAGTTAAATGATGTGCACATGTCACTATACATTTGTCCCAAATAAAAGAACCATACAACACAAGGAATAAAACTGTATAGTATAACATGGAAGGGGAGGCAGATAACTTGCTTTATGTTCCACTCGAATTTTCTATAAGATAAAGAAGCTCTGAGATGATCAAAAGAGATAAAGCAGGTCACTAAATACTTGGTCGTGGAAAACTCCAAGAAGAAGAGATAACAATCATAACTATACAAGCACCAAATACAAGAGTACCCAACTATATAAGATGAATATTAACAGATACAAAAAAATCTATTAAGCAATAACACAAAATTGTAATGGGGGATCTTAATACCACATTGTCACAAAGTGATACATAAACTAGCCAAAACTCACCAAACAAATATCAGAACTGAACCAAACCAGGCAACAAATGGATTCAGTAAATGTTTTTAGTGTTCCATCCAATATCAGAAAACACATTCTCAGCTGCACATGGGCTATTCTCAACAAAAGACAATATACTCACCCACAGAACATGCTTAAGTAAATGCACAGGAACTGAAATTATTGCATGCCTATTATCTGACCATAGTACAATGAAATTGGAAATTAATGGCAAATGAAATTGCAATTGCATTACTTTCTGCTCTGATTTTTATAATTTCTTCAATCACACATGCTTTTGGTTTTAACTTCTTCATTCTGTAGAACTTTCAGTTTCAACAATAGGTTATTTATTTGGGTTCATTCTGGTTTTCTGATGTGGAAATTCACTGCTATAAATTTCCCCCCAGGACTGTTTTCTTTGTGTCCCACTAGTTCTGGTAGGTGATACTGGCACTGCTGTTCAACTGTAGAAGCTGATTTATCTTTTAATTCCATCTGTGATGCCCTGATTGTTCAGAGGGCTGCTATTTAATTTCCATTTGTTCATGTAGTTTTTGTGTTTCTTTTGACACTGATTTCCAATTTGTCTGACAATTGAAGGATGATTTTATGTGATAATTTTAACTCCTTTCTACTTACTTAAGGATATTCTATGAGCTAGTATGTGGTCTGTTTTAGAGACAATCCCACGTGCATTCAATATGTTGTTGTTGGGTAGACTATTCTGTAGTATTTATGAAGTCCATTTCTTGAAAGATTTTGTTGAGCTTTGATTTTTTTTTTGTTAAGTTTTTGTCTAGTTGATCTGTCTGTTTATGACAGTGGGGCATTAAGGTCCTCCATTATAAATTTTCATATAAATTTTTACAGTGAATTTCTAACATGATGCCCCCTTTTCATATATTAGGCAAATAAAATCAGACTATTATTGTCATGACAGCTGCACTTTATTTAAATGATTAATCAACTAAAAATATATAAATGTACAATGTTGGTGTTAAGGGACAGTTGGGATATTTATCCTTCTCTACAACTACTTTGAAGACAATGTGCAATCTAGCCACCACTATGGAATTACCATCATCTTGATTTTATAAAATTCTGTATTTTTTCTAAAGATTTTTTAAACTTTTTATACTCTTTAAGATAAATAAAATGTAGGATTTTTTTTTTCTTTTTGGTACCAAGGATCGAACTTGGGACCTTCTGCTTGCCAGCCAAGCACTTATGCTGCTGAGCCATGTCCCCGGCCCTGGAAATCTATTTTAAATGTACAATATTATTAATAAATGTATAGCTAAACTATTTATGGTAACTAATAGTTTATAACATGTTTGGCAAATAACATTGTCCTTACTCACCTGGGCAACAAACATTCTGCTGATTCTGCTATATATGCCATCCTGGGACAAAGTATAAATACAGTTCATTGTGGCAGGTCACCTCCTCTTGCAAAGGTTTTTTTCGTTCAATTAAATTTATTTGGATTTTATAAAAATTGTGCCAATAGTAAAGAGAAGAGACAATCAGGACTTTTTTAAATTCAAACTACTGTAACTTTCATTTTATCTCACCACTGTTTCTTGTTTTTGTTTTAGGGTTTCACTATGCAGCTCAGACTTGTAGTGATCCTCCTCTTCTCAGCCTACCTAGTACTGGGTTTACAGGTGTGTGCCACCACACCTGGACTCCATCATGGACTCAGCACGTCCAGCAGCAGAGCCAGCACAGCAAGTGGTACCAGGGATTGAACCCTGGCCCCTGTGCTTGCCTAAGCAAGTGCTTAGTCTGCTGAGCTATGTCACTGGCCCTTTACCACTGCTGAAAAGCTTTTTTTTAAATCTTTTATTTATTTGGCACAGATTCTCACTACACAGCCTGGACTCCTAGTGATCTTTCTATCTCAGCCTCACCAGTGCTGGTATTACAGGTGTGCACCACTACACCCAGTTTCGGTGGCTGCGCTGCCCGGGGTTCCAGGGCCGGCACCATATGCAGTACTGGAGATCAAACCCCAGTTCTTGTGCTTGCCAGGCAGGCCATTGGACCACCAAGATATCTTCCGAGCCCCAAAAATCTTAAACAGAGCTATGTGAACTCATTGCTACATATTTTACCTCCATTTACTATAAAGCTATACTACAAGCTCAACAGGTGCTTTAAAAATTAAATTGCACACAATGGAGGGTTGTTTTATCAGTTTAGGTTAAAAGAAACCATGTTTTTATTTACCTATACTGTCTGAAAAAGGAAATACAACAGAAACAATAGAACTTCATATGAAATGTATGATTGTGAGACAACCTAAGAAGTTCTCAAATTATATGCAAGGGTATCTTTATAACTTTCCCAATACAAATTATGTGAATTATTCATGTTATTCCATGGTGCTTGATTAACGTTTTACTGTATTTATGATCTTAATTTTAACATACTATTCATAATCCTCAAAGTGTTCTTCCCTTGTCACATCCAAAAAGAAACAAAGATTAGAAGCTTAAAGCTACTTATATACAGTAATATTCATGTAAGGAAATGATAAGGCTAATGGTCACTATGTAGAATCAATTCCTCAAAAGTCAATATTACATTGATGGTTATTACTGACATACGTTGGCTTAAGCTGGTCCTGTTATTTTCCTGTTATTGGTTTCCTACTCCTCTGAACTACTTTGAGGCACATTCTAACAGATGTATCTAAAGAGACTCTGGAATTTACTTCAGGTACCTCAAGAAGGAATTAAATCACAGCTGGGTATGCTAGCTCATAACTGCAATCCCAGCACTTGGGAGGCTGAGCCAGGAGGATTGCAGTGAGTTTTAATCCAGTCTGGGATCCATAGTAATTTCAAGGTCAGCATGAACTACAAAGTGAAACCCAGTCCCAACAAACAAACAAACAGCAACCAACCAATAAAAAAAAAACATACAATTTCATACCCAGCTTCACAATCAGATCCTATAAAAAAAAACCCACAGGCCATCTTTGCCAAACATTAAGAGATGACCTCACTTAAACATTAACTAGAGATACTAGACAACCAACAAATTTCTTCCATGGATGATGCATCACCTCCTGCTCATAACACAACTCTGAAGAACAGAAGCACAAGCTAAGGCATCTAAATACAAAAGCAGATGGACACATGGATTGAAGCAATGCTACACATTAAGAGATCATAGCAAATTGCCTTGCACCAGACAGCTAGGAAACAACAGAAACAGAGCCAAGAGGCAAATACACAGCAGCTAAGAACTGTATAGCTCAAACTACGAAAGAAAATGCCTTCCAGATCCTCATTTGTAAGGATAGACTATACAGAGAGCACATAAACTACATCAACATGATTAATTCCTCACATGGTAAAGATGAGTAATCTACAGTACACAGAACCTTTCTGAGCAGGATTGTAGAGAAATTTGAGTATTTCTTTGAATTTTTTCCTAACAACACTGTGATGACCCTGGAAGCCAGCGTTCTAATGGAGAGGTCAAGAATGTGTTAACTTTATACTTAAAATATGTTTTCTCTTGCTGCCAAATTGCACAAACTCACAGACTAAGTGAGATGTTCTCTAAGACAAATGAGAGCGAGTTAACCTTAAGAGTAGCCCAGCATCAATTTTATGAGAATTAGCCACCAGTGGGTTTGCATTTCATGAGAAGAAAGATTAAACGTCGATTTCACACTTGGTGAACTGCCCCACCTACTGATCCAAATGAAAACAGAAAAAAATTCATCACCACATTTTAACAACTTGTGATTTGTTTTGAGACGTAAAATTTTACCAAGATTTCTAGTCAGACCATAATATATTCTTCTTATACAAAGTTAATTGTATTTCCTGACATAATCATTTAACTTCGCACAAAAAAAAGGCTGAGTTAACATAAGACTCTCCTCGTAATACAATTATTAAAACAGAATTTTCTCAGAACTAAGGAAATCATACCTGAACTGATCAATATAAAGTTTTGGCTTACATATAAAAATTTAGATCAATCTGAGTACAACTGTTAATTTTCATTTACAAATACCATCTTCCCTTAACTGCTATGCGGAGATGCTTTTTAAAAGAGATTTTGAAGAAACATTTGCTTGAATCAAAGAAGATATGTGCCATCCCCTACAGAAAACATGTACATAGATCTGTACGTCAGCCTGACTCTTTAGCCATAAATCATAAAATAGAAAAATCCAATGAGAAATAGTGTGTTTGATATAAGTCTGCACACTAGATGATAATTGTTTCTAAGATGCATTTGGAAGGAATGTCAGAAGTCAGGTTACTGAAAGAATAAAGAATACACATAGACAGGAAAGACATGAAATCTACTCCATTGTGCATCCATGGAAATCAAAATGAATTACCTAGAAAAAAAACATTAGTGGATTTATAAAAGGTGTGGCATTTACAGGATAACAAATGTCATATCACAAACTTTGTGTTTTCAAAAAATAACGTTTCATAGGTATGCTTATTGGGTCACATACTGAAATTAGTATTACAGACTATTCTAAGCTAATTATGGTATATTTTGATGAAACACAGAAATGACACATGGTCCAGTTTATTTTTGTTTTAACTTTCAGGTTACTTATATGATTTTTAGATGAGCAAGCATGTTATTTATTTTAATTTTTACAGAAATGTTTTTAATGTCAAAATGATCCTATTTTCAATGATCCTAAATTAATCATCTCATTTTAAAAATAACGTAAAGGGGATTGGCTAGATGGCTCAGTAGAATAAGCGCTTGCCTGGCAAGCGCAAGAGCCTGAGTTCAATCCCTGGCTCTGCTAAAAAAAAAAAAAAAGGAAGGAAGGAAGGAAGAAAATTAAAAAAGAAATAAAAATAACATAAGTTACAATGTGGACAAATTTCTGCAATAGACCAAAAAATTCAAAAGTTGGATGTGCTTTTAGTTCATACCCATGGCTTAAATCTACATACTAATAAATTAGAATAACAACAATATAAAAAAACAATGGTATCCAACACTCAAATATGTACTATGGGAAAGGCTGCTACTATTCTAAATATGAGCATGCTTTTAATAACCCTCTTGAATGCCACAATTTATGATGATACCATTCTTCTTTTTCTTTTATAGATGAAGAAATTCAAATGTTATGAGGTTAGGAAACTTGCCTAACATTATATCATTAGTAAGTGATAAAATAGGTGTCCAAACCAAGCACTCTAAATACAGAGTTCATGACATTTAAGTACCTCTCTGGGGCTTTAGAATCTCCTACTCACTGTCAAGTTGATGATCTTTTCCAAGTAATTTTGAAATGACAAATATCTATACCTAGTTCTCAGAGGAGCAGAAGCTAAAGAATTGATATGGTTCAAGGTGTCAAAAAGTGGTTGCTCAGGATTTATGATGGGATTAGACAAGAGATTTTTTAAAAGTAATGTTTCATGAGAAAGAGTAAAACCTTAGTGTGGGAAGAAACAGAGGCAAAGGAAAGTACACAGCAAAAGTACTTAACCCAGAAATCTGAAACAAAAATAGAAATAAATTTTATAAAAAATAAAATAAAATCACTCTAAGGAACAAAAGCAAGAAACAAGTTGCTCCATCTTTAAGACTCAACAACCTGATTCTTGGAATGAAACCAAGAAATTTCCCCTGAACTCTTTCTCATTGTCTTTCTTCCAGAAATATTACTTAACCCTTTCTCCCAGAACTATTAGTTAATCTTCAACTCTGATCATCATCTCCAAATTTCTACCTTTTCTTCCTTTTGTCATTCACCATGGCTATTTTCCATGGTTGAACACTTCAGTAAACAGGAGGCTGAGGAAAGAGGATTGCCGACAGTTTGAGGCCAGCACTGGGTACACAGTGAGTTCCCAGGCAGCCCAAATTATATAGCAAGACCTCATCTCAACGAAACAAATCCGACCAAACCAAATCAAAACTTTGTTTTTTAGGAAATTAACAAAAAGTATATAACATTGTTGCCTTCAAAGTAGTGGCTTAGACTATAATACAAGCATGCAAGTCTGATCAAACAATACAAGTACAAACAATTCCCTTCAATGAACTAATAGAATTTGGTAGTATAACTATCTTAGCTCTCTTGTATTTATATGTGTGTACACTTCTACTTTTCTCCTTCCCACTTTTCTCCCTCCTCCCATCACAGTTGGTATTTCTTTTTGGGCAGTTCTTTCCCTCTCACAATATCTATTGTACATTTCAGATATTGTTTACTCCTTCAGCTTCTCACACCATTGAGACAATAAAATGTTTACTCATATGAGCCTGGTTTATTTCATTTATGAGTATGATCCCAAGTTGCATCCATTTACCTATAAAAGCCTCAAGGTTATCTTTTTATAGCTGAGTAATGCTCCATTATATAAAAATACATGTTTTTTTATCCATTCCTTCGTTGATGGGCATTTGGGTTGTTTCCAAGATTTAACTATGAAAAATCATGCTGTTATAAACATGGGTGCACATGTATGGCTGTGGTGTGATGTTTTTAATTCTAAGAAAAATATCCAGAAGGGAAATAGCTGGGACCCTAGCTATGAGGTGGCGAAAGTTTTACCCAATAGGACTTTGATTCTTAGCTTTTTGGTATCTTTCTAATACTCTTAGAAAACTTATCTATCTACATCTATATTTTAGTTGCAGCAAATCCATCTCTAATTACACATATTACTGTGTCAAGAAAGCACACATGGGAGAAATAGAAATAATACACTTTAAAGTGGCTCTTCATCACTTTACCTATCACCAGAGCCATTCTCTGTATTCTTAAGCTTATAAGACAGATGAACCTGTGGCCATCTCACCAATGTTCAGTGATCCTTCCTCTTTTCCTGTATCCACTGCTGCAAACAGTTTCTGAGCTTTCATTACCTTACTCTGGTTGTTAAAACAGCCACCCAGCTGATGCCCTTCACAAATCTTTCCCAGTCTAGGGTGCATGTCCAACTGCCAGTTCCTTTCCTCAAAAAATTATCTTGCAAGATCCATAAAGATTCGCTAATACTGATGTCATGTAAACTCATACCCAGAATGTTTTTTAAAGAACCACTTAGACTATTCTCTCATCCTTACTTTCCCTTGACACTTTTTAAATGCATTTTTTTGCTATTCCTCAATGTGTCTTTCCTAATTCACACTGACTCAACTGCATGCTGCCAACCAATATGATTTTTTAAAAGCTTCATCTATGTGTCTTTAAAAGTAAACAACTGAAAATTTCTAAATCATAATTATTTTGAATAGTTACCTGCACAAATTTCTTTATTGGGGTGTAGGACTATAGGAAATTTGACATTACCATCTATTATAGCAAAATACTGCCCTAGGTGACCTTCACCATTACACTGGAAAGCAGAGATTATTAAACAACTTTATAAACAGTAAGTTTAAATTACTTGTTCAAGCCACACAGCATAACTCAAGTCCAGATTTACCTTTGAGCTACTTTTTCTGTTTTCTGTTGCATATACCTCTCAACTGAACTAGAAGCCCCAGGAAATCTTCTCAGTTTTCTGCCCTCTGCCAATTCTCTCCATCCTGTTGCTCCTGTTTCCCTGGGGATACTGGAAGCTTTAGTCATCCAGAATAATTCAGTGACACAGAGACAAATATGTTACAGCCTCTAATTTCTTTAATGCCCTTTCTTGGCCCCCAACAACTGAAGTATGGCAGGCACACTGACAACCACACTAGCTGACAGCTGACAGCAAGGGACAAGACAAAATACCTATAAAGAGCAGACACAAAAATTATTAAATGACAGCAGACCGGGACCACAAGCTTCTCCTGGTATTCTCTGTGCATTTCTCTTGTACTGAAAAATGACAAGCTAGAACAGAGCAGCTGTCCACCCCCTTTTATGTATAACTATTTTCTGCTCAGTGAACACATGAAGAAAAAAGCAGGACATCATAGTTATTTCTTTTTTTCTTTTCAGTTTTCTTAGTGTTTAGCCCATGACTACCTATTTTATCCTTGTAAAGATGTCCATGTAACAGGTCAATACAGTGCTCAGCAACTTTGTTAAATTCCAGGTGGTTTCCTTTATTATAGGCTTTTCAAACAACTTTTCCTTAATGAAGTCTTACTCATTGTCCAAGGGGCAAGGCCACTTCTTCTCTAACGCCTTCCATAAACACTTGGCCATGTGCATAAGAAGAAATATATACACTCCCTCATAATGTTGGCAGTATAATCTAGCTCTACTTTATAGCTCAGAAAACTGTGATTCCAGATTGTTAAGGTTCTGGATCCAGTAAGTCATGTATAACTTCACAAGCTATATTCTTTCTGACAGTAGTACATTTGCTCAAAGACCTACATTGCTCATCATTTTCTGATACTAGGTGCAACTGTCACTCAATTCTTTCTGCAGTCTCAATTGGTTTATCTCATTTACTATTAATAACATTCGGGTAAAGTGCTTTTTATCAAATACAGTTTACAGAGCCCTGAGAATTAATGCACCCAGATAAATTTCGAAGTTACAAAAGTAGAAAAGGCAAGGTTTAATCTTAACCTTTTGCACTAAACTTGATGGTTTCCTCGGAATTACAGAACTGCCCCTAGCACCTTAAAAGTACCTCTAGCTTAGCACATATCATTTTAGTTGCTGGTTATTTATAAGCAGTGACATGCACAAGTCCTAGATCATAAAATTTTTAAAGAGAAAGATTTAGTGATATTGAATATTTATATTTGCCATTTCTACTGTAATATATAAGATGGTTTAATGCATGGAATTTACATGTGGACAAAGGATCTAGAATCACTGACTTGCTTCAATGCTCAGTTCTGTTATTTCCATGAGATAGAGAAGTCACTTAACTATCTGGAACTTCAGCTGTTTTTTTCCTAATCAGGCTCTGGTCATAAAAAATTTGTGAAGGTTAAGTGAGAGAATCCATACAAAATTCTTAGCATAATGGGTAGCACAGAATAAACTTGCACGTTAGAATTAATTTCAACACTATGGTTGTCCTAGAAAGCCTTCCCTGATGAGGCACACTTAGGAATATCTCCACGTGTTTCTGTAAAATCGTAAGGCATACTATTATTATACAAAAATGACTGGTGGTTATCTTTTTTAATGTCTAGCTCTCAATGCTAAGCAGAGACTAATTTTATAATGTCAATTTTAAAATGTCACCACCAAAAAGATCGTACATGCATGTGTAAATTCTTGTACCTGAAAAATCCTTGCTGAAATAACCTCTATTGTCTTCTCTATGTGGAAAAACTCTCTTTATTCTTCAGAGAAAAAAAATTCCATCCTGCTTTAGACCTTCTGAACTGTCTCTGACAAAGAGAAATTTCCAGTGCAGTTTTTTCACACCTCAACTATAGCTAATTATTACACTATTGTACAATTTATTTGTTCATCCACATATCCATTTCTCTAACTAGATTAGGTTCCCTTCCATGCCAAGAATCCTATATTATTCATGCAACATATGGCTGACATTCCAGAATCATGTATGTGAATGAATAACAAATAAATGAAATAAGCAAGAACTAACCAATACATAATACATATACTATAAAGTAACAAAGCTTCAAGTTACCACCTACGAATGATTGTGACTATTATAACTATTACGTAAAAAGGTACTCTGATTCAGAAAGTTATCTTTATGAAATTATTTTAGTTTAATAGCACAGCACTAAAGTGTGTATGTTGGCACATATTTAGAATAAGTACAAATTAAGATTTTAATTTTTTCGGAACCAGGGATTGAACTCAGGCCCTTGTGCTTGCCAGGCAAGCACTTATTCTATTTTTATTTTTTAAATATTTATTTATTTTTATTTATTACATTTATTTATTGTGTGTGTGTGTGGCCAGCTCAGCCCACCAGGGGGCGCGCTGGCTGGCATGTGGTGCTGGGGGATTGAACCGCGGTCCCTGTGCTTTGCCAAGCTTGTTCCAAGTAGGTGCTTTAGACCACTGAGCCATCTCTCCAGCCCCAGCACTTATTCTATTGAGCTGTCTCCCTGGCCCCAAGATTTTGATTCTTGTCTTCAGTTTGCTAAGCAGAATGATTTGAAAATTTTAGTATGATCATGAATAAAAATATATGGGAGAAACCTTTTTTTTTTAGTAAGGTTCTACTGGGTTTCACTACGTAGATTAGACTCATAGTGATCCACCTGTGTTCAGCTTTCCAAGCAATGGGATTACAGGAGTGCACCACTATGCCCATTCTCAATATCTCAGTGTGCCCAGGGGGTAGGGCTGGAACAGCATGCCAGGAATGTAACCCTCAGGCCCTGCTTCTGCCTAAGCTGGTGCTTTAATAAGCTGAGGTATCTGGCTGACCCTGGGAGAAACTTCAAAAGAAATAAGGCTTAAGATTATTTATTCCTTGAGTACATGTTGCAGTTTCTATACTCAAGAAGTGCATTTGTAGGCCAGGCAAGGTGTTGCAAACCTGTAAGCACTCTGGATTCTGAGGTAATAGCACTGCCATGATTTTGATGCCAGGCTAGGCTACACAAGGAGTTCAAGGCCAGCTTAGATTATACAGTGAGACCCTGTCTCAAAAAGAAGTACATTTGTGTAGAGAAGACAAAATGATAAAGGAAATAAAGCAAAAGTAAGTGGTAATAGGTACCGAACTCAGGACCTTGCGTTTACCAAGCAGGCACTTATGCCACTAAGCTATCTCTCTGGCCTTATGGTTTGTACTTGAAGACTAACATGGGAAAGATATAAATGTTATCTTACATCATTCTACAATGATACTTAGATTTGCTCAAAGGTTGATCAGTATGACAATGTTTACAAGTACTACACTAAATTTATTTCATATAAGTAAACTGCTAAAACTTCATGTAATTTTTTTAAATTAAAACTACTCCTTATAAACTTAAGAAGGATGTAATTCTTCATGCCTGTTTTTAAAATATATTCTAATTGTTAAATGTTTTTTTATCATATTCTGTAGGGACTTAAAGTTCAACATATCAATACTTGATGAAAAATACCTGTTCCATATTATGCCTAAGATGTTTGATATGCAGACAGATATTGAGGTTAAACTTAACAGCCTAAGTTGTATGGTAATAACAATAAGGTTGTCTTCTAGAGGGTTAACAACCTAAGTTTGCAGACCAAAATTAGAGAAAAAGAACGGCTGCAAGGAGAGCCAACATTTTGGCCCTAGCCTTCTAAGGTCAATTAAGACTCAGGACATATGACAACTTGTACTGTAACGTCATGTAACTCAGTAGTATCCCAAATTTTCTGAGCAAGGAGATTATGGGGCCAAAGAGGAAAGTGATTGATGATATAGAATGTGCCTAAGGAGAGTCACATGGAGAGAAAACATTCTCTCAGGCCTTCACAGAGAGCACAGTGGCCAAGCAATGGCCGTGACTCATCCACATGGCTGACACTGACAAAGGTTCTACAATCTGAGGTACAGGATCTCAGCATAAATCCTGAGGGGATTTCACTGACCTTATCACACCCAAAAGCTACAACTCTTGTTGCATAGGTCCTGCTTTACCTTGGTCTTAACCATCCAGCAGAAAAGTATAGAAACAAAATATAAGAAGTAAAGCCATGTTGTTATGTTGAGCTGAAGGGGACTCAGGTCAACAATTTCTGACACTGCCAGTCAAGTGGAAGACCCAATACTATTATGGGCTACTGGACTCTTTCAGAATATTTTGCTGAGTTTACACACCTATAATATTCAAATAACAGAACTTAACCAAAAAAAGGGTATACAGATGAATGTCCATTTTGTATCTCTGTATTCAAAGTGGTTAGGATCAATATACAGTTACATTCTCTTAATGAATAGAGGGATTTGCTCTAATGGTGTTTGTAAATAGGATATCATGTCCGCATCTTGTACAGCAATTAACCACTGGGAAGAATGTGTGCAATATGTTAATTATTGAAACTGTCCTACCAATTTGATTTGAAACTATCTCATTGCTATTTGTTTATCAATAAAATTATGAGAAAAAAACCTACTTCTTATCATTTTGGTCTTTTATATTTGGGTGATTTGGAAGCAAATGAGATGAAATAAACATTAGAAATGTTAAGAATATTTAGATCATAATTCACTTTTGTCCCATCTCATAATATATTGCAAATGATCAACCTGATATAGTGAGCCTGAAAAATAAGGAAAGTGTAGGGCATACTGGGTCTTAATCGAACAATGAACAATTAAAAGCTTCTGTAGAAACCCTATGGTCTTGCTTTAGGAAAACACTAGTTTTACCTGCTGCTTTATTAACATTAGTTCTTTCAACAAATGTAAATGAAGTTATGGCTTTTAACTGAACTGAGTATTGTGTTCATCCTTGTTGTAGTCTATAGGAATTGTGTATAGGACTCTGATAGAAATATGTATGTATTCATTACAAATTTCACCTGTTCACTAGTTAATACAATTTCTAAATTAGATAATACAATTTCTAAATGATGTATTCAAATACACATACACACATATATGTGTATATCCTAAATACACAAAGTTACAGCAATGTACAAATAAGTAGTTAAGACTATAGATACATGGATTAGATTTCATCGACTGGATGACAACAGAATCTCAGCCAATGATACTAACACGTCCATGGATTAACGATTTTAATTACCAAGATAGTATTTGTTCTTCAGCCTTTTTATTGTTTTTCTAAGCTGAGAGCTAATTATATCAATGCATTATTCCTTTCTCTGATCTTGGAATATTCATTATGAATTCAACAAAACATCTATACTGCCATAGAATATTAAAATAAATTTAGGAAATCAGCATTATAACCAAATGCAGAGTCACTTAAGTACACTTCCAACCAAGGTGGAAGTATTCAAGATGGTACAATCATCAGAGCCTGAAACTATAGGCTGTTCCCATTACTCAGAGTTAAAAGTAAGAAACAAACAAAGAAAAAGTTCAACACTGATATGAACCTTACTAATAAAAATATTTTGGCCTGTGGTTTTTTTTTTCTTTTTCTTTTTTTTTCCGGAACTAGGAATTGAACTCAGGCCCTTGCACTTGCCAGGCAAGTGCTTATTCTACTGAGCCATCTCCCCAGCCCCGGCCTGTGGTTTTAAAGATACCATAAATGTCCCTACTTTCAGCATTTATCCAGTTTTGTTGCTTAAATGCTAATTTAAAATATATTTGCATATGCCAAACACTTTTGTACTAAAGAAGTTAGTGAGGAATAGGTTGAACTAAACAACCACTGTTGTTTTGAAGGGAACAAAACAAATAGATGACCTGAATTCTACCTTTGAGAAGCTATAAACAGGGTTGACAACACCAAAGAGAACATTTAAAAGTAACTCAAGGGCATTTACAAAGCAAAATGTACAAGTTAATCGAATGTATATTAAGAAAATGAAAGGCTCCACTCAGGCATAGTTAACTCTCCTTAGAATTCTCAAAGCTGATATCAGGAATAATTAGAAGAAGTAAACAAGATTGTAAAGAAGCTAAGCACCATGATTAGATGACTCAAAGGTATCCAATATTTCATTTGGGGAAATAGCATGGGACAAGCACATAAGCAGACTAAGAAACTCATACATATGTGGACAGCCAAATTGGCCTATCTGACGCAAGACTACAGTTTACATGCACTTAACAATCTTAAAACAATGGGGAGGTCAACTGGTAAAAAAAAAATTTCAGGTGACAATAAGAACATGCAATTTTATTTTCAAGTGAGTTAAAAGTTATTTTTCATTTAAGTAAATAAAATTTTACAGAAATAAAATGGTAATATATTTTTAACTTTTTTAAAAAACTAATGTATGTGGAAACATACACACCTATATATCATTAAATTAAGAGATGAATCAACAATATTGATCTAAAAGCTACTGACAGATTAAAGGAATCTAGCAATGCTTAGAGATCTTTATTATATGAAGAAGGAAATTTCAGTGCTATGTTGTTAGATCTTTGAAAGTTAATAGCATGTAAATATTAAATTATACATTTTTGATAATGAACAATTTAGAAACACTCCATTTCTATGAGTGATCTCTTTTTTAGCTTTCTACTATAATAGTTAAACTGAATCTATGAGTCTTTTCATCTTGTGTTAGACATTAGGCTTCTGCCTTCAATGTCTAGTATAATTTTATCATACTTTAAGTGTACACATTATACTATTTCATAACAGATACTAAAATAAAAGTAATTCCACAAATCATATTTCTGAGCTCATTTTTCCCAATGAAAATAAAAACGATACATATAGTAACATTTTGTACACTTATGACACAGTATTTACTCTGAGAGAACTCATTCATAAATAAAGAAAAAATAAATATTTAAGTCATGGGAACAATCTGTCAGAATAGCGATATTCAAAAGTGACTCTTAATTACAAGGTTTCAAAACTATGAGCAGATATCATTTGGGCCTACAATTTCTTCATCCATTAAATAAGAGCCCCATACTAAATGCTGACCTACTCATAGATTGTAAGAAAGTAGACCATATAATAACAATAGGCAAGTTGTCAAATATGTTGACCGTAGTTCATGAAAACAGAAGACAAAGAATTCACCACATGTCTGGACTAAACAAAGAAAAGAATGTCTGATACTATAACAAATGAATAGTCATCACATCTGGGCTTTTTGGCTATGATCGAGTGTAATAAATGAGTACTCATAAAACAACTACCTACTATGTCACAGGCATTGTTCTTTAAATTTTACATATATTAGTTCAGTTTTTAAAATAGTTGTGAAATATAGATATTATCATTACTCCATTTTGTTTGAAGAGAATAGATATTATAAATCTTACCTAGTATCTCACGAATTACAAAGTAGAAGAGGATTTTGGTCCTCGGCATCCAGCTCCAAATTTGGTATCCTTATCCTAGTCCCTCGACACAACCCTACTTGCTAATGACTTTTTGTCTCACATTTTACCATGATGCCCTAGTGATGAGCATAAAATAGAAGGAAAGCAAGTGAAGATCAAGAATGCTGATTCTATCATAAAGGGCTACAAGTAGTATGGAGTGCATATTAATCCGTGTTTCATTTTTGTCATAAATAATTAGAAAAACAATATGGATTTGGCTTCATTCAATAACAAAAAAACTATTACTACTACTAAGGAAATCCAGTTAGCCAAAGTGAAAGTATTTAACTGAGTATTAGCATTTTTTACTAATAAAAAAGAGAAATTACATAAATTCTTTAAAATGAATTGGGTGTCACTATTTCCCCAAATACAGATTCTATTCCATGAAGTATAACATAACACAGGATTGTAATACAGTGGAATGGGGATATTTTCTTCATATGTGATAACAATATGGAGTTGATTTACATCTTAGAAAGAGAAAATGTGAGAGGATAAAGGCAAATATATATTCATTGCTAGTTTTATTGACGTATAAAAAATTCTTCAGAGCAAAACTAGTTCTACTGACTGGTAAAATATACAACTTAAATCATAGGAAGTAGAAGAAATTAATTAATTAAGATTATTCCTTAAGGAAAAAGCATTTTCTTCCTCTCTAAAATGTTATCATGTAACTATGAATATAGCCTTCCACAATGTAATATGATAAAAACTAAGCCTCAGTGGAGGATATTTGTAAAACAAAGCAGAAATTATACAAATCATAACTGATTATTAGGCATTTAAGAGCTAAATTCACCATGTCACATCTAATGTTTATGTTATCCACTGAAATAGTCAAACAATGAGTGTTAAAAGTGTGACATTTAATATAATCAACATGATCACAATCATTGGATGAAATGAGAAAAATCAAAGAAAGTACATAAACCATAGATTGTTAACAAAATGCAGATGACTATGGAGGTAGAATAAAATACAAAGCTAGTTAAAGAAAGAGCAATAATAATTCAAGGTTTTTCATATGTTCACAACAGTGTTGTAATTCGTATGTCTCATGGTCAGGCAGCTCAAACTACTGGCAATACAAGCATGACTATCCCATAGGGAAGCTTGTACCACTGATGGGAAAAAGGGAACTAATAATTTTATTAGTCCCTTTACCAATAAACTTAATGAAAGGCCACCTTCTGGTACTACTATGTATGTACCACTTATAGTTCAAGACAGTGGGGACATGTTAAAGACCTATGAAACTCACAGATGTTCAGATATAAAGAACGGTTGTTTTCTGCGCTTCATGGCTAGTCATTGATAATCAAGAGTGTCATGATTCTTGAATGCCATACAAAGTTTAATGGCATTGAATGTTTCAACAGAGCTCAGAAAAAAAGTTTTGGAGAGTTATAACATAATATTCAATTTTCTTTTCTTTTCTTTTTTTTCTTTTTCTTTTTTTTTGTGGAACCAGGGATTGAACTCAGGACCTTGCGCTTGCCAGAGAAGTGCTTATTCCACTGAGCCATCTCCTCAGCCACTAATTTTCTGAGATTGAAAATCTAATTAATAGGAAATTTATACCATGATATAGCATCTAAAGAGGGACATGAAGATATATGTATCATGTAAGCTTCTCTCACATTTTGAAACAAATTAATTCTGAGGGATACTTTCACAATATTTAGATGACTCTTACATACTAAAACTGTAGCATCTCCAAGAAAAAAAAATACAAATATTTTCATATGATATTTCAATAGGATATATACGTGCATACACCAAGTATGGGAAACATAAATTCATAGAGAAAGAGAATATGATCTTGGTATAGTCTAGCCTAGCATTTCCAAATCAAGTAATTACTGACATAAATAGGTAATCTCTAGATTTGTTCATACTGTATACAAATTTCAGCAAGTACATTATATTCAACGTTAAACCATTAGAACTGGGCTGGAGAGATGGCTCAGTGGTCTAAAGCACCTACTTAGAACAAGCTTGGCAAGGCATCAGGGACCGCGGTTCAATCCCCCAGCACCACATGCCAGCCAGCCCCGCCCCCTGGTGGGCTGAGCTGGCCACACACACACACACCCCTCTCTCTCTCTCTCTCTCTCTCTCTCTCTCTCTCAAATAAATAAAATTAAAAAAAAAACCATTAGAACTACTGAGTTTTATTTTTGAGCCATTTTGAAGAGTTAGGGTGAAAACACAATTATTGCAAAGAAATAACAGTAGCTATTATTTAGGTCATCGCAAATCCAATTCTTTGCAAAATACAAGGTACTTACTAGATCACAAAGAAGAGTAATAAATAATAAAAAAGATACCAGCTGTTCTTCTTTATTGTCTTTGTCTTCTGGATGTACTAAACAGTGTGACTTTGTAGACCAAATTGTGAATATCTAGCCAAGTGCAATAACACATGCCAATAACTCCAGCTACTTGGGAGCCTGAGGCAGAACTGCAAGCTTGAGGCTAGTATGGGCAACATGTTGAAACCCTGTCTTAAAATAGTATCTGATGTGATACAGTAAAGAGTAAAAACAAAATTTTGGATGTCTAAATTCAAAGGAAAATATAAAAAAATATACTGAGGTCAACATAAGTACCAAAGCTACAACATGTAATGTATTAAGTATTATTATTCTCCTATTATTGTTTTGTTATGAAATTTCATTTTACCTTTTTTCAATAAAAAATAATTACCAGTGTTTTGGGAATATTTGTACAATTCCATCTCATCCAAATGCATGACATATGCTGTATATGTATGTCACTAAGGATAACATAGCTAGCAATTTAAACTAAATATTTGTTATATAAGAATTGTGTCGAGGACCTACAAAAACACTCTACTACAGGCAATATTTAATGAATTAGTATTGCTTGTTACTAAGAAAAATAATGACCAAACTCTGGCTTTTGTCACTAGTCAATTTCTTAACAAATGTGACAGTATTATCACTGAGAATTCAACCACCTTCTTCATTTCTGTCAAAATTTTGCAGAAGAAAATGCCCTAAACAAATGCCTGACCTTAACTGAACAGTTTAAATACAACAAACACAAATCATTAAGTATTTTTCAACATACACAATAGCAATTTTAACCTTTCACAAGGTCATTTCTTGAGGAAAATGAGTAAAGTTTTCATTCTATAAAATTAGTAACATAACTTTTAGTAAATTATATAACATTAAAATTAATAAGGTCAATTACATCCAATGTTTCTTTACCATTATTAAAAACTATGAGGGAAAATAATTTAAATCAAATATGATCTTCACATTTCTGACCACTGTATTCTATTATGAATGTAGTAGTCTGAGGATGGCTTCTACTGGAGAATTAACTTCCCTAAGAACTTGAATTTCAGAGATAATGCATTATCTGACTATATTCTGTCTTTAGATGAACAAGAAATAAATAAGCACTCTAATAAAATATGTCACCCTATAAAAATCTAAGAGATAAGTACAATGGTAACTTTTTTTTTTTTTTTTGCTGAGGCTGGGAATCAAAATCAGTGCCTTGAGCAAGCGAGGCAAGTGTAATACCAACACTGGACTATGCACCCAACACGTTCATCAGGTTTGGATTTTATACAGATACTTGAAGTCACAATTTTTTAATAACCAGGATCTTAGACCAAAAATCTATGACTTTTGGTATTGATTACGTTAACCTATATTACCTTATTTAAACTATTATTCTTATTGAAAGCTAACCTAATATATTACATTTCTTTTCAATTGTCTTTTGCAAACTGTGATACATATGCGCACTGCTGTAACATACTTGCCAACTTTCTATAATAAATTGGACTCAATTTACTTCAATTAAATATCCATGAGGATACTCATGGAGTCTTTAACTATGGAATAACTTCTAGAGTTCTTATCTGCAGACCAGGTTGCTCTTCTGAGTTGCATATTATATGCTTTTGTAGTCCCTGAACACCTCTACCTGAGTACCATACTGAACAGGATCCATGGTTCTTTGTTTTTCCTAGCAAACTCTGTGCCCCTTTTGCATTATGACCATGACTGGCATCATCAGGTCCAACCAATGATTATAAATGCCAAAGAATTCCAATCTAAGTTTTCTCTATGCTATTAAGGAAAATAATATAAATATAATCAGTACCATTCTCCACACTCCCAAATTTAAAAGACTTTTTGCTTGCCTTGTATGAATTAAATTCTCAACAATAGTCTGTATGATTAAACTAGCCCCTACTTTTTCCTGAAATATTTTCTTCTCGTACATTTTATATCACATTTTCTTCATCTTGTTATTATTTTTTGGCATTTCATTTGCTGCCTGTTCTTTTTTCACTGGCATTGAGGGACTTTATTCTGAGTTTTGTTTTCTTGGTGTGTGTGTGTGTGTGTGTGTGTGTGTGTGTGTGTGTGTGTGTTGTCTTCGCAATCTTTTTCAGGTAATTTCATCCATTCTCATGATTTTAAATTCTAAGGATATATAGATGAACTCCCATTCTCTCTTTCAAAGCCAGATATGTATTCTGAATCACAATTTCCAATAACATCCTATGAGACACAGCATGCTAACTATTGTTTTCTCAAATTTATTACGTTTGGAAGGAGGTAATTTTTCATTTTTTCTATTTGTCCCTATCCCAGCTAGTAGCATCAGCATCCACCATGATGTATAAGTGACATCTATGGGATTAAAAATTGAACTTCTACTTCCCTTTTTTCTTCTCATCTCCCCAGGTTGAACATGACTAAGAACTCTTTAAATTGATTTGCTAAATATTTAGCTACCTCTTTATCTTCCTCGCTCCACGGTCTTGACTACAAATCATTTAAACTTCCCAATCAGACTATTATTTAAAAGCTACCTAAATGTTTTTCCCTTCAATCCCAAATTTCTTCTGCAAGTGATCATACTAAAACTCTATTAAAATGTGTGTCTAAATGATAAAGAAATCTTCTGCCAAGTCACTCCAATTTGCATTTTCAAGGCATCTCCCTCTTGTTCTTTATGCCACATTCTGCAACCACTTTGTCTTACTCCCTTATATATGACATCATATCTACCCTTGTTCACATAATTTCTTCTGACCAAAATACTATTTCTTGAGAAGCAATATCTACATATACTTCAAGTCCCAGGTCCAATATTTTTATCTGTAATTACTAAGATTTATCTTTGATTATTTTTCATTATTATTATATCGTACCCATGTTTATACCAGTCTTATCTTGTATTATAACAATTACTATGTGGTACAGAGAGAGCATAAATTTTTGACTATGTGCCTTCATTAGCTTTGTTTTATTATCACCCTTTATCCAGTTACATTCTGACAGTTGCATTGAGGTTTAATGCCAACCATCCAATCAAAATAATATCTTTAATAATCTTCCTAGTTCAGTAGGCTTAGATTTATACAAACACTATATACTTATCATATTATCATTTCAGGACAGAAAATAGTCTAGCAGGATGCATATCAAGAATATTCTTCTATACTGTACTTGTGAAACATGTATCTGTGACTGTCACGTTACCACTGCAAAACTCAGGGATTATGGACATTTATTTAGGGTATGTTTCTCAGTATACATTGACCACAAGGATATAGTACACAGCTATATAAATATTTTTCCCAGGGGAGATAATCAGTGAATGTAGAAAGCATTTTACATGATGTGATCAAATTACAGAGTGAACATCTAAAACTTGCAAAATGTTATTTGCCTTAGTTGCTTTTGTCTTTATTGGGGAAAAATAACCAGTAACTGTGAAAAGGAAAGGTTTATTTTTGCTTATGTTTTAGAAGTTTCTTAGTTTTTACACAGTCAGAGGCCTGGGGAAGGGCCTTGGTAAAAGAAAGCTTCTCACCTAATGGCAAAATGGAAACAGAGAATCTAGCAAGGAGCCAGTCAGGGAGATGCACCATTGCAGCTCACATCCACAATGACACACCTCTTCTGACTGGGCCCCAAATCATAGCATTATACTTAGTTATAGTGACTTAATAATTTAATTTTCTTCCATAAGCCTCACCTATGAATGCATGAAGCTCTTAGAGCACATCCAGATATAAAGCATAACACAATTAATCTTCCTCAGAAGTCTCCCCCTGGCCTGGACAACATTTGCTCCATAGTTCTTGCCACCTACTAAAACAGTTCTGTAAGTTCTCCTCCATGAGTGTCCTTAGGAGGTGTGACAAAAAAATACAATGAACTTTGTCATTCCCAAGAAGTACCAGATGGAAAAATAACCTTGTAAGAACAATAATGTGTGTCTTGGCCTTATTTACCAGACCTGGAACTGTGTGACTTCTGGCTCTTCCCCAAAGTCAAAATGACCATGAATAAACATTTTTATTCACTCACTACATCAAGACAGTGATAATTGTGCAACTAAAGATACATTTTCAAGAAAGATTTCGGAATTACCTTAGAAAGTAGCAAGGAAAATAGGTGAAGTGTGTTCAAAGAAACAGTAGTTAAGGGGATTAAAGGTAAATTGTCTTTAAGGTAATTGTTTTAAATTTAGACATATACCATGTTTCTGTCATACCACACCAGAGCAGGATTTTCGTTACTTCACTAATGCATTGTGGCATTTCTTGATGTGTCTTTTCTAAAGCAATACTGTACTTCTGATTTGAATTGCAGTAACTGATTTAAGCGAAATTCATAACCTGTACTAGCTTAGAGACAAAGAAAAGATTTTGTTCATACACACAAACACACACACACACACACACACACACACACAGTTTTGCCAGGCATCCATTATGCAAATGGAGCATTTATAATGTACTAACTTCTACAAGCACTACTTAAGATTTCATGGAAAACTTATACCAACTGATGTGATGTTCCTTCATCCCTGATGAACATAAAAAGAAATAAGCTATGATTTATTGTAAAACTTGATGAAAAGTTAAAAATAGCAAGTGACATTAAGGCAACCAGCAAATTCCTATGTTACATCACAGTGGAAAAACAAGCCACAAAACAAAATGCCTTAGTTTCAATCACCATTTTCTTATTTATAGTCTATGTTATTCTGGGCAAGTTATGTGGTTTCTCTGTGCTTTATTTTTCTCATGTGTAAAATGGGAATAATAATTGTAACCTCAACAGGGTATTCAAAAAACAAAATGGGCAAATGCATGCAGCACATTTTAACAACGTTTGGGTTTGGCTCAGAGTATTAATGTCAATGGAAGTATTAACATTTCTTTTCCATTTGTGAGTCTATTTATTTAAATTTGATTTTTTAATGGACAAACCAATAGTGTTTCCTGAAGAAAGCAGAATGTACACAAACTATGTTTAAAGATGCTACATTTAGAAGGAAGGGAATGCTGTGAAAAAGGAAAATGCTGAATTATCTTCCAGACACCAGTGATTGTGATCATAATAAAAGGAAATATAATATTTTAGGGTAACTTTAGCCTTCTTCTCAACAAAGACATAATCAAGTTCCCTTAGTGAAAATTGTTTCTTGTTAACAGAGGAAAGACAAGAGAAGAATAAGAGGAAATGGCAGAGCATCCCAAAAGAGGAATAAAAGCCAGAAGAGCCATGTGTGGAAGCTACACAAAGCATGTTCTGCCTGGGCTGTCAACACACTGCATAAGTCAGCCCTCAGTAGGGCCTTCAACTATGGCCTCCAAAAATGTTTGTTACAGAGACAAAAGTAGAAAGACTAGCAATTATTAAGTATGGCATACATTACTTTTTCTATTGCCCAGCACTCCACTTCTCTAGGGTGAACTTGGATTTAAATCTTACAATAAGGGAAGAATCACAAAGCAGACAAAAATCCAATGTAGCCTATGAAAATGAATGAACTTTTAAATACAAGTGTAAATAAGTTAAATAAATTTAAGAATATATTTATATGTAGCACTTATTTAGAATAAGATACAACCCATATTGGGTTACCTCCCACATACTTATCTGGCACTATAGGCACAGTCTAACATTCTTATTATGACACCACTTCTAGCACATGGAAAATCTACTGAAATTATGATCGCTTTTCTTGCTATTTATTTATTTATTTATTTATTTATTTATTTTTGCGGTACTAGGGATTGAACTCAGGACCCTGCACTAGCCAAGCAGGCTCTTATTCTACTGAGCTATCTCCCCAGCCCCTCTGATTGCTTTTCTACTTCACTAACTGAATTTCTTTTTCTATATTTTAGGGAAGGGCCTACAAGGTGTTCAGGGTCTTACTTCTAGATCAGACTCATAGTGATCCTCCTGTTTACAGCCTCCCAAGTGCTGGGATTATAGGCACAGGCCCCCACGCCCAGTCTCAAATGCTGTCTCAGCACTCCCTGGGGGTGGGGCTGGCATGGCAGGCCTGGGGATCGAACCCTGGACCCTCTGCCTGCTTGCAGGTACTTTAATCTGCTGAGATATTTGGCTAGCCCCTAACTGAATTTTTTAAGTGAAAATCAAACATCAAAACGAGAAAGTTGATACACTGCCTAAAAGAATTGGTTTTAAATTTTCTTATATCCTGGGTTTGATCTCTGGCACTGCAAGCCTGGCCACTGAGACAGGCGTGGTGGCACATTCCTGTAATCCCTGGGCTGAGGGGGCTAAGATAGGACTACTACAACTCTGAGCTATATAGTGAAACTGTGTCAAATAAATTATATATATATATATATATATATATATATATATATATATTAAATTTTTTCTTATATATTTTCAATCAGTGATCCAGAATAAAGCAGAAAACTCAGCCAACCCACTGAGAGTGAAGATTTGTGATAACTGTTCTGGGATATAAAGGATAAGAAAATTATGAATAATCACAGTTCCTTCGCCACTTGCGCTCATTTTACAGTATTATAATAATAGACAAATCACTTCTTAAACATGGCAGACCACTACATGACATGCAATTACAATAAAATTCTACAAAATATAAACAAAACTTTTTTTGACCAAAATGTGTATTTTGGCAATTTCACAGCAATTACAATGCTAAATTTACACTCATCTTCTAGAATAAGATAATGTATAACCTTTTAAACACTCCTAGATATAAGATGCTATTTCTATCTGGAAACAGAATTTTGAATATAGTTCTTTTAAGATATGTAGTAGATGGCCCCGAAAATCGCTTATATTCCTTTCTGCATGAGTTCTTTTTCATCATAAAGGGGATTTTAGAAGCACACTTTCTATGTCCTTCAAGCACATAAATAATGTAAAACTCTTTCTCAGATCAAATATTTAGTTGAAATGAGAATAAAATTCTCACTTCACTACCAGAAATTTGAATTTATAATTGATCCATGCCTAGTACATAGTATGACATCAACCTACAGTAAATTAAAATAAAAAAGCAAAACCAAGATGCACTATTCATTTCAACAAATCAGTAGAAATAGGGAAAAAAATAAAAGGATTATCTTTACAGTGAAATCAAATGAGGCACAAACCTCTAGACTTAAAACAACTAAGCGCGCCAGCAGAATAGTTCAGCACATGAAAGCACCTGTTTGGGCAGAGCACAGTGGCCAGGTTTGATCCCCAGTATGCTGTGCTGTCCCTGCCCTCAGAGCACACTGAGCAGGTTATTGAGACAAGGTGTGGTGGTACATGCCTGTAATCCCAGCCACAGGAGCATCACTACCAATCCAATATACGTGGTGAGACCTTAAACACCCTGTAGACTCTGCACCAAATATATAGTTTAACACTAAAGCTGTCCCAGTTATTTCTATTCCTATTAACACCGAAATAATACAAAATGAACTGTTCTTCATACCTTCGTATCTTTGAAAGTATTACTATACCACATTGAGAGATCATTTGTCTTGTCACACTATTTTAATTCTCCAATTTTTCCATCATCATTACCCTTAGCCTTTTATGATTTTTTTTTGGATAAAACAATATATTTGTTAGTAGGATGTTTGGCTTATATTCCAAAACTATGATGGCTCTCAATTCCATGGTTTTTCATTGGTCCTCTAACCAACCCATCATTGAAAACTGCTGATTTCTGATTCTCAAAATAAGTATTTAAATTCTCTGAGTCATATATTTACATTTTTTTATTTCTTTCCTTCTTTTTCCCTCCCATCACCTTTCCTTCCCTTCTGTAGTGGTCAATACATTGTGTCAACTTGGCAGAAACCCTTAGGTGGTTCCATACCCTGGGCCATGGAGGGGCTCACCCTAGGGTGTGGAAGGCCCACCCAGAGTGACTCAGCACAAAAAGAGTTAAAGAAGGTTTTAGCATTCTACTTCCTCAGAGGAACTTGGATATCATCTCCTGGCTTTGAGCATAGACTCTTTGGCCTCCGGATTGGATCCTTTAGCTTCCATCGCAGATTCTTCAGCCTTCCCTAGCAGAACCATGGGCTATCAGTCAGCCCATGGACCTACACAATCATCTATATTTCAGTACTTCTATTTTACTTTAATTTTGAAACAGGGTCATGATAAATTGCTCAAATTGGGCTGAAATTTGTAATCCTCTTATGTCAGTCTCGAGAGTGCTATGATTACAACCACGCACAGCCTATACCTAGCTATTCATATATTTCAAAAATTATTTACCCATTACATGAAATACCTCATGTAAATAGTTCTCTATCATATTACCTCTTCTTTAGCATACCTGATACCTTTAAATTTTTAATTATATATTTGTTATTATGCATTTGCTCAGAATGTGAATTCTACAAAATAAACTAAATCATACCTGCTTAAATCATAGCTATATTAATAGTCTATGGCCTAGACTAGCATATGACACAAAGTTGATGCTCCACATACAAAGGAAAAATTAATTCATTGATTACTATTAAAGAAGTCATACTTTCTAGGAAAGACTTTGCTACATAATTTCTTGAAAATTATTTTAAAATACTCATTCTTGAGAAATGATAGGACCTCAAGCAAAAATTCTATCACTAATTCTGTAAAACAAGTACCTAGTCACATGGTAAGCTTATAACACCTATTACGCTAGTAGACTTTAGTCAACCTCTCAATTTTTTATTATTTACTGTTTTCTTCTCCACTCTCATTTTTAAACTTTAAACTACAGATCAAGCCAAAAGTTCACTGGTTTCCCCATCGTCATCCGCAGTGGACCACCCTGAGGTACTGGGCCTTTGTCTGGGCTACGTCTGCAGGATTGATTGATTGATTTTTCTTTTTTCTTTCAGGCAGAGTCTTGCAAAGATGCCCAAGGTAGGCTTCAACTTGAGATCCTCCTCCCTCAGGCTCCCAAAACTCTTGAATGTTCAGGTTCACTAGATCTTTTTAATCACAATTACTTTTAGGAAATAATGAGATGATGCAGATATAAATAGGTAGGGAGTAGGAAAAAAATAAGTAAAAAATCTATGAAAATACCAAACATCCTAGTAGACAATGGCTCAATTGACACATAATAATATAAATATATCCAAAAATCTTTATAAAAATAATAATTCTGACCCTAGGAAATTATTTGTGCATGAAGAAATATTTATTGTGAATCTAAGTAAGTAAGCAGGGAATCATGTGTATACAGGTAATTCGGTGAGCAAAATAAGATAAACAAATTCCATTTCTACCTCTAAGAATTCAGAATAACATATATTTGGCTTACTGTGGTTAAAGAATTCTGTGAAAATTAGTTGAGTATGGCATATGATAGAAATTCAGTACATATTTCTTAAATAAGTAAGTTAGACAGCCTCAAAGGCAGATTTGAGGAACTGCATCAATAACACTGTTGTCTCACTTCCACAGCATATTGGTATCTATGTGGGCCACTAATACTTACTAAAACTTATACTGCAGTATACCTCTCCGTACTCAGGCATTGATTCATCTAAGATTTGTGAAACTAAACAAATTTGTCACTATGGTGATTATGTACATGTTAACATCTACAGAAAGATGGCAGAAATGAATGTCTGTGGGAAATAGGCTACAGGATTATTTTACAATGTTATGTGAGGCTCATTATAAACAAGGTTTATAAAATTGTAACTTAAGCTTTGATTAAAATTTAATCTCTGGGGCTGGAGAGATGGCTCAGTAGAATAAGTTCTTCCCTGGCAAGTGCAAGGGCCTGAGTTCAATCCCTGGTTCTGACAAAAAAAAAAAGCATTTAATCTCCATAGATCTTCAATAGGGCCAGAGATATAACCCAGCGGCAAAACACCTGCCTGGCAAGCTCAAGGTTGTGAGTGGAATTCCTGGTAAACCCCATCCCCCCAAAACATATCTTCAATGACTGCTTACTGGGGCCAGGGAGATGGCTCGGTGGAATAAGTGCTTCCATGGCAAGTGCAAGGGCCTGAGTTCTATACCCGGTTCCGCAAAAAAAAAAAAAAAAAAAAAAAAGGCATTCTGAGCCATCCAAAAAAGAAAAAAAAGACTGCTTACTAATGAAGAATAATACTGAATAGTTCTTGAGAAATATATTGTCCACCACCACATAATTCTGAACATCAGCTAGCCTATTAATATAACAACTTTATTAAATGGTTTATAAATCTAGTTGATATATACTAAAAATTATTTCATCCCAGTATTTACTATTTTGAATGATAAAGTACTAATATTACACATTTCCCAGTTTTCAATCTCTGTGTTATAAAGAAACAGATAATTATATAAATTTCAGGGTACTTGTCTTTGAGAATAAATGTATTAACATATTTATTCCTTAAATTATATGTCTTATGCAAATATTAATAGTAATATATATGATTTATTCACTGACAATCTAATCACATCAATACTGAAGGACTGAACCAAGACCAAAAACATTACTGCTATTGTAAGAATGAGAGACTTTAAATTTTAAATGATACTCCAATATCATATATCCATAGTAATTCTTACGAATTTGAAGGAATTCAAGAATAGATACAGAATTTCATATAATGCAAAACTCAGAAGAAAACCATGGCTGGAGAACGGACCACATTTCCCAAAGGCCCACAGTCTGTCTTATTTGTTTTCTCCCCTAAGCTTAAATCCCTAATCACCTGGACACAGGATGATTTTCCTCATCGCTGCTTTTGCTTCCTGCTCTTAATGTAAGACAACATAAATAGGTCTGAGCTAATGACATCAAAATATAAGAAAAAGAAAATGAGAAAAATATTTAATTGCTTTTTACTTGCACATAGATCTCCATGGTTCCATATATTTGTTTTTCTCTATTAGAAGACCTAAGTGTTAGCATATACCATATAACACATAAAACTAAATTATAAAAGAAAATACCCATTTTAGTCACTTATAACATTAAAAAAGATTAGCATAAACCCTTAAAACAACTATTTAGTGTGATGTAAATGAAGTCTATTCTAATTAATATGATTTATTGGTAATAATTTTCAATCACATATTAGACAATATATAAATAATGAAGCATAATTATAGTCTGTCCACCAAGAAAACTGGTAACAGTATTTTGAAAAAAAGGATGAAATTGGAAAAAGTTGATGATAACTTATAGCTGCCCTCACGTCACTATGTCTCTGAGTGTAGGAGAATATGGAGACTAAGATAAACAAGGTAAAATGACACCATAATATCAGGATAATGCTTACTAATTTATTTTAAATACTTCCTTTTCACTTCAACTGAACTGAAGTCCTTCTCAGTGAGCTACCTCTTTAGCCATTTTTTTTGTTATTTTGAGACAGACAGTGTCATAATTTGTGATCATCCTACATCAGCCTCCTACAGTGTTGGGATGACAGGTATACACCACCATATCCAGCCAACTGTCTCGCTCTTACTAATCTTTAGTTGTAATATAGTTATATCTTAGAGAATAACTAAACATAAATGATATTTTTGTTAGATTTTGATCTGGGAAAATGTTAAATTTCAAAAACACTAATAAGAACAAGTTCATAAATTTAATGCTTACTTCATCATGGGCACAAACCACTGGTAGTACCTTGTAATCATAAAAGTCACTAGTCACAGGAATCACTGGGCACAACAATGAAAATGATGAGTGTAGAAAGCATTAATGGGCCTGGGAGGTAGCTGAGCAGCATAAGCACCTGCCTGGCAAGCACAAAGTGCTGAGTTAAATCCTCAGTAAAAAAGAAAAAAAGTTAGGAATGCAGCTTAGCAGCGCAAATGTCTGCTTAGCAAGCACAAGGTCCCGAGTTCAATTCCCAGTGCAAAAAAAAAAAAA
>NW_004524774.1:2025862-2066625 GCF_000260255.1 Octodon degus | reverse complement strand
CATTAATACTAGAAATGAAATCAACATCATTCCCAGGTGATAATAGCAGGTAATGTCATCATTACATGATAGTCAATGTTAGCAGACCAAATAACTTTACTAGATCACACTATCAAAACATTGCTTATTGAAAAAAATTGCTTACATATGGAAAAAATTTAAGTGAACTTGACAAAGAAATGGCTGACTATAAGTCTTCCTGGAAAGAGTAAAAAATTCTTAAGCCATGCTTTAACTAAAGTATATCTTATCTAAAATACTAAAAAAATGGCTAAAACTGGCATAATCACGCATAACTGTAATCTCAGCACTTGAAAAGTTACGGTAGAAAAATTGCTATATAGCAAATTCAAAGCCAACCTTGACTACACAGTGAGACACAGTCTACAAACAAACAAAAGCTAGACTCATGTCTTAAATATAAGAAATTTCTTATGATTCTCTTTGTATGCATTCAGCTTATGCCCCAAAATGGATTAAAAAAGTATATAATGCCAATTCGTATTATTAATAAAATGAATGTCTAACAATATAACACAAACATTTTAGAAGCATATTCTGATCATGCAGATATATTAATATTTGATAACAAAATCAATTATTAAAATACTTAAGTTATTAGCTTCTACAAGAAAGCATATGAAATAGAATGAAAATGCTAATGATTGGCAGGCATGCAAACTGATACTGCAAGAATAAACAAAAAGCAAAACCTAGGAGAAGAGGGATAGCATCTTTGTTATTCCTGTTAATGGAACAAAACATACTTAATCACACCAAGTTCTCTTTTCAAAGAAAACTACAAATTTCCTAATAGCATCACATGTTATAGAGTAGTTATTTTTGTTGCCTTCTTTAAAAAAGCAATTACATGGAAGGAAACAACACTGTTCTTCACACACTGCATGTTTATCAGTCTATTCTTATCACATGAAACCAGACACAGTCAACTCTCATCAGCCATTCTAATTGAGAAAATATTGGCAATACACAATAGCTATATTTGTCATCTGAATGCATCACATATTTTGCATAGGAACCTACAAAATTAATTTAAATAAAAATTATAATCTTTAAGCCTATATCAACAGATGGCAAGGGGCATGAAAAAATAGCAGGGGGAAGCAGGGAACAATAAGTAGCTTTTATATTTATTTGTCACATAGGCATGGATATCTTAACAAAGTGGGGTCAGCAATTTAAATATTTTACTATTCTTTCTAGATTACTTTTATATGAAAAAGAAATGTTTCACCACACTTGAGACCATTTAGAGGGCAAACTTATTTCATTAGTTCTCTTTCTGAGTATATTTTTACTGCATCAATTTAGTGCAAATGCACTAATACCCTACACAAGCTAGTTAGTGTTGGAGAAGTAAGCAGGTATTCAAAGGACAAGAATTCATATATAATAGCCTACTGCTGTTCTATAGGACAAATAAGGAGGTCTTGAAATGATATTTGTGATAGCAGAGCTTTAGTGGGAACATTTCTACTATAGAGAGATGCACTAGTGTTTGAAAAAACAGCTCTGTGGATTCAGGGTAATGGTAATGCATCATACATCCATCCCCTTGCTCATGTATTACGCATAACAAAGTCATACACTGGAGAAAAGAAAGCTTCTTTAACAAATGGCACTGGAAAAACCATTATGTTTTTAAACAAACAACTTTTGAAAAGCAATCTAGCTTTCACATGTTAAAATTTTAAAAAAGTAGATTACAGAAGAACAAGATTTTTTTAAACATCCAAATTAAAAAAAAAATAGAAAAGAAAAACAAAACACACCCAAATGAAGTGAATTACATCAGAGGAAAATAGTTATTTTTAGCAAACTACCCCCAAAAGACACAATTATGCAGAAATTTGATATTCAACTGGTAAGAAGGATTGGAAAGAGTCAGATACATTCATATAATATATATTATATCAATCACTGACTGAACTAGTAAATACATAGCATTCTGAGTCTTGCTGTGATCGGTACCATATATACTTTACTTCCTTTGGTACTGTCTTAATTGCTTTTCTCATTGCCAAGAGAAAATACCAAACACCCAAAGTTAAGGGAGGAAAGTTTTATTGTAGCTCAGTTTGTAGAAGTTTCAGTTCACAGTTGGCTGGTTCTAAGGCAGGGTGGCACAGCACAGGCACTGCAGAGGAACTGTTCATGGCAGGCAGAGGGAGCAAAACAGCAAAGTAGCAAGTAACAACAGCAGCTCTCTTTCTGTCCCTTATATTCTGTCAAAAACATGTGCACTTAGGACAAACAGAACTCACACCCAGGATGAGCCTTGCCATTATCTACACAACAAACTATGCCAAATCAATGAGTAGATCTAATTTAATAAGCACAAAGCCATAATGCCGGTATGACACAATATCAGTATCACAGACTATAGATCCCGCCATGTTTGAAAATTTTTCCCTACGATCAATCACAGCAGGCTTTGAGGAAGATACCTAGACATAAGCCATAATATTCCACCCATGGTCCCCTAAAAGCTTATACATATCCCTTTATGCAAAAGGCTTTTAATCCATCTCCTAGATTTGCCAAATTCCTAAAAGTTTTACCACTGTTTAAAAGTCCAAATCTAAAGTGTCCTTTGAGAATCTAAGGCAAATCCTTAGCTGAGAGCTCCTGTACCACTAAAAACAAAGTTAGACACTTAAAACATACAATGGCACAAGACAGTTATTTCCCTTGCAAAAGGTACAAAGAGGATGATAGAAAATGATGGGTCTAAAGACCATCCAGAATCCAGCAGGACAAACAAAGTCCTGTAGTTCAACATTAAGCATCCAAAGCAGTCTGTGGCAACATCTCAACTCCAAAGGTCTTGGGTGGCTCTGTCACTATGGCACTGCATGCAGTTACAGCTCTCACAGCTTCTCTTGTGGATTGGTTTTACTCTCAGTTTCTCCTTGCAGCTTTCCTTATACTAGCCACATTCCTGGCTTCTTCACCCTACTGGGGTCTCCTCTGCACCTTCAGCTTCACTCACTACACTCTCAGAGACACTGTGCCTGACCTCCAAGCCTTTCTTTTGGAATCTGGGTGGAGGCCTCTGACCCCACAATGCTAGCATTCTGCATGAACCTAAAACGAGTACCATGTGGAAGACAACAACATATTAAGCTAGCAGGAGCAATAGCCAGGCTTCCTCTTATGCCACTTCACACTTTGAATCCAATTCCAAGGACTAAATTTTCTATGCTGTCACCATTCTGAAACATACGGCTCTGGGGCTTTCTTCTCAGAACAAATTATTTCACCTTTGCAACCTTGAGATTGCAAAGAGTAGTGTGGTACTATTTCTTCTAATGTTGTCAGACAATCTTTTCCATTGTCTTGTTCCTCATTAGCAATCAAGTTTTTCTCTGCTCTATCTTTGAAATTCACAGCTTTACTGAAACTTCCTTTCTGGCCACACTTACAACATCATAAATGATTTTACTTGGCTCTCTGTTATTGATTTTCAAACAACATCTGGCTAAAAACCCCCAATAGTAGTCATGCCACCTCCTCAAAATTAGACGCTCAAATTTCTTCTGCACAATTAATTAGTAAAGTGCTTTTAATCTCAGTCTCAGGCAAAGTCTCTCAACATGAGCAAAATGCAGACAGACGCCCTAATAATCACACACCATACGGAATCCAAGAGCCAGTGCAGCCTTTCCTCGCAGCACAAACCTCCCAAGCCTCATCTTTACTGGACGCATTTCTGTTAGCATTTTCATCTCCTGAGTGCTGACTAGAGTCTCTCATCAATTACAGCTTAAGGCATTCCAAGGCTGCCTCTTCAGCCAGCATCTTGAAATGTTTCCAAACTTTTCCCAAAAGCTAGTCCCAAAGGTTCCTGTACCACATGGTCATGTACAGTGAGAACAAGGACTCCACCTCTCTGGTACTTGTTGAGAAATACTGCCTTAGTCCTTGTTGTTGAGAGAAAATACTCAACACCCAAAGTTAAAGAAGGAAAGATTTATGCTGGCTAACAGTTTGAAGAGATTTCAGTTCACAGTTGTCTGACTCTAACGCATGGTACCACGGCAGAGAAGAATGAGTTCATGGCAGGTAGAAGACAGAAGACAAGAAGGCAATAAGCAAAAGCAGCAGCCCTCTTTCTTTCCATTATAACCTATCCAGGCTACCTACTCACACCAAGGGTGGGGCATACTTAATCCTAGCATAACATGAATCAATGCAAACATCATATTGTTAATCTCAGCATCATACACCCTAGATAGAAGCACCTCCAAAAAGCCTGAAGTAGGATTGCATGAAGTTTTGGAGAGAAATCTAGATGCAAACTATAACAAGTAGTGTGAACTAACTATAAATAATTGTAATGATTTGTGTGTGTGTGTGTGTGTGTGTGTGTGTTCTTTTACTTATACTTGTCAAAAGCTGTGGTATATGCTTGCAAAAATAGAGCAAAAATAATGCTAATGTTCCTAACTGCAAGAAATATTAAATACAGGACACAGGTGAGTAAAACACTTTGTGTTTAATAAGTTGATTGTGGGGAACGAGGCAAGTGCCAGCTAATTAGAAACCCAAGTATACTTGTGGTAGCTTTGTTCAGAGACCAGTTGTAGATTCTTTTAAAAAGCTCTGTTCTACAAGCAAAAGCATTCAGTTCAAGTACAATGTAGGGGCACCGAAGAAGTAAATGGTCTTGCAAAACAATAAGGCCATTTAAAGTTCTCCTGAGGATAATGAGTAATCTGCAAAATGCTCTCAATACAAGAGTGTCGTGACCAAGAGATCAGGGCTGAAGACAGAATCACTTGGAATTTTTTTTTTAATTCATCCAGGAATGGCATGTCACAGCACTTCTACTTATTCAGAAGATAGGATAGAAAATACATGGAATGTTTAAATTCAAAAAAATACAATGAAAGACACATTGTCACTAATTCCTCTTCCAATACTCTCCCTCATTTAAAACACACTTTTATCCCACAGTTCTTGCTAGTGTATCTTTCGTTGTAATAAGTTTTTTAACTGAAACTGTCACCATATTTTTCAGTCATGTCTTTTATAAATCCATGAAGTACGCAACTCTTGAAATGGCTTGAAGTGTCCTCCTACTATTCATCCCAGAATTCATTGATTTCCTATCTGAGTACATAGGTGTGTGTGCATGTATATGTGAATGTGATGCCTGGACCCAGTTGCTTGCTGCTAGGGGCATCTAACACACACACACACACACACACACACACACACACACACAAAATACTATGACTTCATTATGGACCCCTTCTTAGCTTCTATTTTTATGAACTAAATTGTATTTTTAACAGTCCTCTAAGAAAAGTCCCACAAGCAAGGAATTGAGGGCAGCTTCTGGATAACAGCCGCCAAAGGAATGGCAGCCTTCAGCTTAATAGCCCTAAACTGAATCCTGCCACTAAGCATGTAGGTGAATTTAGAAATAAGACATGAAAAACCAGGCCATAAGGTTAGGTCACAACTCTGACAACATCTCAACTGCAGTCTTGTAAGAAAACTTGAAGTGCAGGATTCAGCTGTGATGTCCAAGGATGCTTGATATTGTATGCTTTACAAAATATTTATATTGGGTGTATGCTTTTTTGCAAACTAAGCAAGTGCTCTATACTAAGCAAACCTTTAGAGCCTAAACGTATGCTGTTCTCTCTTTTTTTTTCTTTTGTAGGTATCAGGAATTGAACTCAATACCCTGTGCTTGAAAGGCAGGCACTTACTCTGCAAAGCTATCCCCCTGGCCCTTACATGTTTATTTCATCTGCTAAACCAGTGGGTAATTGGTGATGGACTCATAGGCATGTTATCCATAACAATAAGTTAATAGTCTCTTAATATGATAGTCATACAAAAAGTGTTCATCTATTTTCAAGTATAATTGCATTTTTAGAAGCATGTGTTAAAATATGAGAGATTTTTACATTGTAATTTTGGATTGAGGGTGCATTTAGAGGATTTATCGGGGACCTAGTAACAAAACTTATCTCAAACAACTCACCTACAAGATATTAAACACTGCTTTGAATTACTGATATTAATTGTAACACAAATAAACACAGTCTAGGAATTAGGAAAACTAAGTAATAATCATATTTTTAAAAAAAACTATTAAGAAAAAGAAGTTACATTTACCTTCACTCTAATGAACTAATGGACTACTAGAATTGTGTGTCTATAATACCTCAAAAAATTAGATTGGGACTTATTTTAATAAAATGTTTCATTAATGAGAGAAACCTACTTTCCTTCTCTCTTATATCATACATGATATAGTCTAGGACTGGGTTAACTACTATTAATATACAATTAGAATAAGCAATAACCGTTTTTAATTTTATATAACAATGCTTAGAACTTGCACTGCAATTCAACATAATTTTTGTCAATATAACACAAATGTAGTTAGAATAATGATTCCAAATATGAATGAAAATATGTGTCAGTTGCAAGTGCTATCAAAAATACAGCATACATTTTGCCTAATCTACATGTTAAGAAACCAAAAATGGGAATAGACAATCTAACTGACAGGTCAGAGGGCCGAGAAGATGGCTCAGTAGAATAAGTGCTTCCCTGGCAAGCACAAGGGCCTGAGTTCAATCCCCAGTTCCTCCAAAAAAATAAAAATAAAAAATAAAATCTCACAGGTCAAGTGGGTAATATTAAAATAACACAATTAATTTATAATGTTATGACTCAACTTCAAGAGCTTAAATAAAATGTATTTCATCACATTATGTACCCTACACACACACACACACACACACACACACATATATATATATATATATATATAATTATTAAATAGATAATAATATGAAAATCATATTCCTTCATTCATTATTGAAGCTGCCAGACCTCAGGACACAACGCTGTTTTACCAGTGAGAATGTCAATGCAGAAAATGCCTTAAGAAAATCTTAGTCCTACAGTGAATAACTCTATTCTCTTCTGGGGATAACAAACAATATTCTACTTTGGTTCTAGCTCAGAAGACCTGTCTTCAGTGTCTGGATAATAGGATTACAGGTTTCACAAGGTATTGAAATATATATGAAACTATACCACTTTTAACTATGAAAAATGGTTGTGTTAATTATGTAACAAAATCCATAAATTACAAAGAGCATAAGAGGCATTAAACCCATTGATAAAGCATAAAGAAATAATTAAGGGCAAATGGGTATAAATGCATTTTTGTCACTTGCTGACTATATAATCAAAAATTGCCTTATTATAGCCTCATTTTCTTCACCAATAAAACAATAATAAATGTATCTATGGTTAATGTCACAACTAAATGCAATATGGTCTTAAAATACCATAGCTTTGGGGAAAAATTATATTTTTCAAATATGGGCTGTCATTAAGATTGCCATAATAATTTATACTATTATTATTATTACAGTTATTATAGGTAGTCACTGCAGTGCTGGTGTTAATAGTAAAAGTAGTAGAATAACTACACCATCGTCAATATGTAAAGATGAAGCCAGTCTAAAACCTGTAGTTTAGAAGGCAAACAGTACTCTGTATCAAGTTCAAGCTGTACTTGGTGACTTATAATTAAATAGTGACACACAGTTCTGTCTCAAAAATACACAATTTCTGCTTTGTGTTTTATTTATAAGAATTATTTGATGGCAGAAAATGCCAATTAGAAATGTATATGTTATATCTTCATTGGGGTGAAACACTTAAAAGAGCTTTGGGAAAGTAACACAAATAATGGGTTTATCTATAGAAATTCAAAGATAGATAGATAGATAGATAGATAGATAGATAGATAGATAGATGTAACTATTTGCAGGTACAATAGACTGAACACCTATGTTTCATTAATTTATATGTTGATAGTACATGCCTGTAATCTTAGTATACAGAAGGCTGAGGCAGGAAATTCACTTTAAATTCAAGGTCAACCTGGGCTTCATAGTGAGTTCAATGATGGTCTGGAATACCCTGTCTCAAAAAACCAAATAAATAAATGCAAGAATGAATCAATGAGTGAATTAAATAAAGTTCATACTTTAAAACCTAACTCCCAGAGTGGTGGTATCACATGTGCCCTTTGGGAAGTGATTAGGTATTGTGGCAGAGCCTTTATAAAAGAGACATCTGAGTGCTATAACTTCTTCCATGCGAAGACATAGTAAGAGGCAATCTCTATGACTTCCAACACCTTACTCTTAGAATTCTTAGCTTCTATCACCATGAGAAAAATTTCTGTTGCATATAAGCTATGCAGTTTATGCTATTTATTACAATAACCCAAACTACGACAGGTGTGGCTTTAAGTTTTTTGTTTGAAAGATTTTAACCAACCTCATTTATTCCCTTATGTATTAAAGCTTGCACTACAGAAGTATGTATGTTGTGTCATTAAGATGACATATTAATTCTTAGAACCCCCACTCTCTTTGGACACTTGAGCACCATCTTATAAGGTACATGTACTGAGACTGACATCTCATTATCTTCATGTCACTTTCAAGAATTTCTATACTATGAAGACTGAGTTAAATTAGATTTTACTATTGTATTTTCATTATTTCACTAAATACAGAATATTGTAAAAAGCAATCAAAAGGATTGGTATTTTCAGAACCAGCCAGCTGATTCTAAGGTTGGAAATTGCAATTTAAAATATGATCTTAAAGAAAAGATTCTTTTCTACGCATACACTTTCAAACTCAGATCCATCATTATCTGGAAGCCATGGGCAATATTTGAAGCATTGAAAATGACACTTATATGCACGTGAAATATTTATAGCACCTCAATTTCTGTTATTATACGTAACATGTACTGTAGAGATAGTATTGAAACTAAACTTTACTAACCTCACATATTTACTGAAGAAGCTAACTTTATTAACCTTTAATGTTTATTTCTTATAGTTCCTCCAAGAAACATTAAAACCAAAGAAATTGATTACAACCTCTACAAACATGCTATCTTAGTATTTACTGAAGTCTCTAGAGAAATTCTTATGAAATTCTAATTAGCAGTAGCACTTATAAGCTGCATATTTTATTTTTTATGTCAAATTTAGTTAATATTCACCATCATGGTTTTAATTCTTACATAATAACACTATTGTCTGTAAGTTAGCGTAGATTTTTAAGTAAAATTCTGCCATGGTAACCTTAACTTCATTTCTGCAAATATTATCAAATTGTATAACCAACTATAACTACCAAACGTATACTCATTTTACAATTTCCAACAGTTGTTATATGATGGATATTCAAAAGTATCAATAAGAAAATGTCATTTGAAAACTAGAAGAGACTGCATAGCTGAAGATTATGAAACTGTCCTGATCATAATATACTATCTTTCTTAGAGTACTGCTATTTATTCACAATTAATGATCCTTTCCCTATCTATAAATTCCTGTCACTTATCTGTGTCCACCAAAGGCCTGTTCTATGGTTAACAATCCAGTTATTATGTCCCTCCCTAATATTTATAGAATAAAGTCCAATTCTTCAGTGTATGAGTTCTACCCGTCATTTTCATCTCCAACTCCCATTCTTGTATATCCTACTCCAACTGTCCTGGGATTTTAAAAAATGTATGCTTCCAATGGTGTATATGGTTAGATTTCTGAACTTATATGTAAACATATGTAATTCTTTATTCCTATTTTTTAAATGTATTTTTTTAAATTTTTTTGTCATATTCTGTAAGGACTTAAAGTTTAACATATCAATACCTGATGAAAAATACCTGTTCCATGTTATGCCTAAGATGTTAAATATTTAGACAGATAGTGAGGTTAAGCTTAACAGCCTAAGTTGTATGGTAATAACAATAAGCTTGTCTTCTGGAGGGTTAACAATCTGAGTTTGCAGACCAAAATTAGTGAAAAAGGAGAACCACAAGGAAAGCCAACATTTTGGCCCTAGCCTTCTAAGATCAATTAAGACTCAGGACATATGAGAACTTGTACTGTAATGTCATGTAACTCAGTAGTGTTCCAAATTTTCTGATCAAGGAGATTATGGGGCCAAAGAGGAAAGTGATTGATGATGTAGAGTGTGCCTAAGGAGAGTCACATGGAGAGAAAACTTTCTCTCAGGCTTTCACAGTGAGCACATTGGCCAAGCAATGGCCATGACTCATCCACATGGCTGACACTCACAAGGGTTCTACAATCTGAGGTACAGGATCTCAGGATAAATCCTGAGGGGATTTCACTGACCTTATCAGACCCAAAAGCTACACCTCTTGTTGCATAGGTCCTGCTTTACCTTGGTCTTAACCATCCAGCAGAAAAGTATAAAAACGAAGTATGAGAAGTAAAGGCATGTTGTTATGTTGAGCTGTACATGACTCACATCAACAATTTCTGACATTGCCAGTCAAGCGGAAGACCCAAAACTATTATGGACTACTGCACTCTTTTAGAATATTTTGCTGAGGTAAAACACCTATAATATTCAAATGACGGATCTAAACAAAAAAGGGCATACAGATGAATGTCCATTTTGTATCTGTGTATTCAAAGTGGTTAGGATAGATATATAGGTACATTCTCTTAATGAATAGAGGGATTTGTTCTAATAGTGTTTGTAAATAGGATATCACGTCTGCATCTTGTACAGCAAATAACCACCAGGAAGGCAGTATGCAATGTGTAAATTATTGGAACTGTCCTACCAATTTGATTTGAAACAGTCTCTTTGCTATTTATTTCTCAATAAAACTATGGAAAAAAATTCAAAATGGAAATGAAAAAATGTGTTCTTCTTCCCAAAAGGCCATAGTCCTAAGCTTTCCATAAACTTTGACTTCCAACTTAAAAACTCAAACGCTAATTTGAAAGTATTTCTTTATGAATAAGAAGCTAAATCAAGTTTCAACCAATCACAGACAGCCAAGTGATCAGAACATACCCAAATAAGGCACATGTCTAGCTGTAGCCAAGGAGCTGACTTCTCTTCTGGGTTTCTATGCTCACCTTACAAAAGCTCACTGTTCACACTGCTGGATGAAGTTCTCCAGAGTTCTTTTGGTTTTGGTTACTGCACAATTCATGAATCATTTTTGTTCAAATAAATTCTGGTATGTTCAATATTTTTAAATTTTTCTTTTAATACTTTACTAATGATGGTCTCTGCTTATAATCACTTCTTTCATTTTTTCCCTACTGAAGTTCTCTTTAGATATGAATGCTTGCCTCAAATAGTAATAACCTTAGGATCCCCAGTTTCTTACTAAAAATTTAGTATTTTAATTTTCTTCTCCCATGGCCTTAAAAAATATTTTTCTAATATTTATTATAACTTCACTAGTTAGCATGTCAATCTCCCTATCTCTCTCACAATATTACAAGTTCTCTATTACACAGACATTATTTCTTTCCCTCTCATTTAGTATAGAGACAAACACAAAGTTGATTCATTATGAGCTTCTTAAATGAAATAATATCCAGTCTCTCTTAATGCAAATAATGTTTTTAAAATGAAATATTAAATATAATTTTCTGTAAGACTTTAAGTATAATTCAAATAGAACATATAATTTTATGATATTTTCAAATATTGAATATATAAACACTTAAATATTACAAATATTGAAAGAAGTATATTTATTTTTTTTTATTTTTACTTTTTTTGTGTGGCTGGCTCAGCCAACCCTGGGGGTGGGGCTCACCCAGCATGTTGTGCTGGGCATTGAACTGCGGTCCCTGCACACTTGGCTAAGCAGGCGCTTTAGACCACCGAACTATCTCGCCAGCCCCAGAAGTAGTATATTTTTTGAAACTTATTTCCATTAACTAATTCTAAGCTATTCTAATTTTTAAATATTTAACTGAAAATAGACTACTAACCCTTAACAGTGGATGTATCAAGAAAAGAATGATTAACTCTACAACACCCTTACAATAGAGTAAGTCCATGACTTACGAGCATTCACAGACACAAATGGACCTTGCATTAGGAATAGTCATAGATGTAAACAAATCACTGAAGTAGCTCACATATCTGTCAGATATTGTCATAGGTGTGCTCCTATGTGCTTACTGCACAGTGCAATAGTATATAGTATTTTTATGTGTGTTTGGTTTTGTTATGCTTTACACCATATATCTGTGTCAAGGATGTATGAGACTCACTTTCTTGTATATTTGTACAAAACTAAATTATGAATGTTGTCCTTAAATAGAACTTATTTCTAAATTGGGGACTTGTCTAGAGGGGTATTCAAAGGTTTTGGAGCACTCAATCTAAGAGTTTTGAAAATAGATCTTAGAAAAAAAATGGGTGTGCTACTCATTCCAAAATGTAGCTGAATGAGCTGCACTGAGCAGCACAGTAGAGAACAAAGCAGTGCCCTAGAACCGAAAAAGTCAAGGCAGTGAAGTTAACTTTGCTGGAGCCAAGAGCCTTCAGTTGTTTTCTTTCTAAGCCTGCCAACTGCTGACCAAATTATGCATCTAGGTATTGTCAGTGACAAGGAACTTCAGCTATTACAGGAAGATCAATCAATAGTGTTATCTAAAAATGACAGACTTTTATCATTAAATTTTGTTTTGGCTATTCTATGAATGTCTCAAGTATTTTACAATGCTTATGAAATCTCCTAAATGTCCCTTTGGACATAATCTTCGTAAAAAAAATGGCACCAATAGGTACCTATACCATGATTTTGTACTTAATCATTCAAAATAAGCAAAGTAAGACTAATATCAGAAGAGTTTGGGGAACTGAAGTTAAGAGGAATAGGAATGTAGCATTCACAGCAGTGAGTACATGAGGGCTTTTGGTTTTATTTAGATTTAATTAGGTTTTGCCAATTAAAATTGCATCTGTTGTAATGGATTAACTCTACCAAGTGGTAAAAGAAACTGAATTAATAGTTTTATAAAGTGTCAATAACTAAAATAAAACAAAAGAAAATGAAACTAACAAAATACATGGAAAAAGCATCAAGTAAATACACGGGGAAAATGAATCAATATTTATTATGTGCCCGCTACACACCAAGCACTGTGCTATGTGCTTTAAATAGATAACCTTTCAGCACTACTAAGCGATTTTAGCCAAAAATGTAGTCACTGCCACGACAAGTATCATAACAACAATGTATAAGTATGTAATTCTGAGGGCCGACCAAATAGCTCAGCGGATTAAAGAACCAGCAAGCAGGTTCATGGGCAAGGGATTCGATCCCTGGGCATGTTGTGCAGGCCCTGCCCTCCGGGCACACTGAGAGGGTGATTGGGACTAGGTAAGGTGGTTTGCGCCTGTAATCCCAGCTCTTGGGAGGCTGTAAACAGGCGGATCATTGAGTCTGATCTAGTACTGAGACCCTGAACACTCTGTAGACCTTTCCCTAAAATAAAAAAGTAACTATTTCCTCTATTATTTTCAACTATACAACACTACCATTAGCAATGTTATGTGAAAATTAGCTTTATATTTACCTATGTATCTCTAATATGTTTCATTTGTAAAATAAAGAGGCTATACTTATATTTTGTATGTCCAGTCTGACCAAAATGCTATAAAATCTTCTTCTTGTAGTACTCAATTCAATATATCAGAAAGCAAAAAGGGCAGAAGTTCAATAGATAATGTGCCATGAACTGAAGGAAGAAGCTCACAGAAAAAAGAAGATAAACACTGACTATGGGTAGAAGAAAACTCTGCTCAACCTCACTCCTAATGTAAACAGTTAATATGCTACCAATTTTTCAAAATTTTCACCTTTAATAGGTAGAGGATGTGGAGAACGAGATGCAGGTTGAATACCCCCTACCCCAAATGCTTTGCATTTGTGTTTCAACTTATCCCTCCTTCATTGTTGGTGGGAGTGTAAACGGATATAGTCACTATGGAAATCAGTACGGAGATTCCTCAAATAAAACTAAAAGTAGTAATTCCATTTGACCTAATCATTCCACTTCTAGTTTTCCTCTTGAAAGAGCTAAGGGCATAATGCCACAGTGATATATGTTTATCCATGTTTATATCAGCACAATTCATGATAGCAAAATCTTGGAAGCAAATTATATGTCCATTAAGGATAAACAAGACTAGAAAGTTTGTAGCAAAACAGATGCACCTTGAGACCATAATATTAAATGAAGGATATCAGACACAACAGTTTAAATAGTGCACAGTTTATGTTATATGAATAATCCAACAGATATATTAAGAGAAAAATAAATATAATACAAAAATGGACAAAGCAGTTACTGTAATCCATCATGGACAAAGTTTCTAAAATGTAACTATATGTCAAAGATTTTAAATCTGGAAAATAAAACACAAAGTACAACACAAAATTCAATCTCATGTGGAATAAACTAAATATATTTATAGGAATATATATATATATATATATATATATATTTATATATGTATGTATTAAAGACAAAAAAGATACATACCGTATGTTTCTAGAGGTATAGAATATTCCTCAGAGACAATGTGAGAAATCATTATCTTTTTCTGTGGAAGACGTTAAGTCTAAGACTGAAAGGAAACTCAGTCTTTTCTTTTTTTTTTTTTTTTTACTATTATCATACTTTTTAAAAAATATTATTTCATGAATCCATTACTGTAAAAAGGAATATATTGCTATAAAATTTGTCAATTTTTAAAAGTGATTACAATAAATAGTAATCTCTGGATCACTAAAGAACCATTTCACTATGAAGTTTACTAAATTAAAAAAAGTCAATGGCAAGATAGCTCAGTGGACTAAAGCACCTGCTTAGGTAAGTGCAGGGACCGCGGCTCGATCCCCAGCACCACATGCCACACCAGCCCCACTCCTAGGGCAGGCTGAGCTAGCTACAAAAAAAGAAGAAATAAATACAAATGACAAAAAATAGAAAAGTCAAAATTCTTGAAACTAGTATAATCACCCCAGACTTCTTTTTGTGTTACCCGCAGTCTATGAGGAACAATAGAGCACAAATACTTTCAGTGCACAAAATATGATAAAAAGTTACAAAAACAATATTTTCATCTCTCTCTCATGGCCTCCCCTCTCCATTTTCCAAAACAGACGTTCTAGGGAATATTGTAACAGAGCAAAACCATGGCAAAAGTAATAATTCCAAGTGTGTGATAATAGGAAATATTTCCATTGCATAATTATAATGACTGATTTAAACAGAAAAAAATCCATGCTTAATACAGCAATCACTTCTGCAACTACTACGAAAACACACACACACACACACACACACACACATATATATATGTTGAAATATAGTACTAAAAATACATGAAGCACAATGGTTAATTATGAGATTGAATTTTACCTAAATAGTACCAAAATTACAAATAAGACACCTAAGAAAGTATGGATCTAAACATAAACATGTTATTCTAATATAAAATGAGTATACATAATTTTAGGTATTAAATTTTGATATTAACTCAAGAAAACATACTCATCATTAAAACTACGAAATCGTACAGACAGAAATAAATAAGTAATACAAATGTAGGGGGAAACACTATGTAGTTCCAATGGCACTGATTTTACTACAATTTTGTGAAAACTTTGGAGTCATTAGAACTGTTATGTCATTTTCTCTTATATGTTGAGTCAGAAAGCTTATGTTCTCTGCTCTTCAGTGAAAAATTAAAATTTCATAATTTATATGCAGTATACATATTAAGCAATGAAAGAAAATCTATTTTAAGAAGAACAATAACACTTATACAAAAAGTTAATATGTTAATCTATGTATGTTTGATCCTATCTACTAAGCAGAACTTTATATACACAAATCACTCATTTTTTATTCAAACATTAAATTCCAAAACATCAAAATCAGGAACCTATATTTTTTAAAAAATAAGATAAAATGTACCTTTCATCTGGGTAGCAAAATTCAGTGTCAGTTTTGCAAAGAGATCTGGATTCTCAAACTTTTCTTCTTTCACTTTTAACCAGAAACAGTTCTCAGACAATTCCTTTGGTTCAATCTAAAACAAAAATAAAAAAGACGAGCTTCTAAATCATTACTTCATATTTAATTTTTGAAAGAATTCACTTCCAGAGAGCATAAATTACAATTCTTTTATTTATCTATCCACTAAATAAATTTTAGGATCTTTCACAGTAGCAGCATTAAAGCAAATATTCAGTGGAAAACCCTCAGAATTCTGTTGGTATTGGAGAAAAGGTCAACAATAGCAATAGGCCATATAGTAAATTACATTTAAAATTTTTTCTAATGAAAATAACCTTAAAATATCATACTAAATTCCTCTTGATGTCACATACATTTTTTTACTCCTCTGTTTTTAAAAAGAGGGAATCTGAGGCACAGAAAATTGAATTTCTTGTTCTCTGATTACACTGAAGGCAACAAACATAATAATACGTCATAATGCATACTTCCTACTATGCATTAGGTAGTGTTTAAGTGATTTGCATATATTACCTCATCTAATCCTCACTATAATCCTTTAATGCTGAACCTGTTATCATGTCTTCATTAAACACAAGGTAACTGAGCACTATACCTTTTAAGTATTTGCCCAACTGAGTAAATGGCAAGGTCAAACATAAATCCAGTGTAGCTCAGAGAATTGTCTTCTTAAATATTACACTTAATTCCAACATGTGAGTTTGCATTTTTTAAATCATTTATTTAGTTAGTTAGTTAATCATTATTTATTTATGTGGTACAGGGTCTCGCTATGCAGGCTGAACTCATAGTGATCCTCCTGTCTCAGCCTCCCCAACATTGGAATTACAGGTGTGCAGGCACTTGGACCACTGAGCTATCTTCCCTAGAGTGAATTTGAATTTGGAGCATATATTTTGGTGATATGTAAGTGTTACTGCACAAATATTATTTTGCAGTAACAAAATTATTATCAAATTAATTATAATTTTATTAATATGACTGATAATAATTTCGTTATTGATAATTTTATTATCAATATTAAAATTATTGTTTATCAGTAATATTTGATATTACTGATAAAATATCAAACATGTTTACACACATTCATAACTGTTCCAATATTTTGATGGACTATGGTCTAATTAAAAATACCTATGCTATTGGTCTTGGAATGTAGCTCTATTTTAAAGCACTGGACTTATTTCATGAGGCACTAAGTATAATCCCCAGCACTAAAACAAACAAACAAGAAGCCCTGCTAAAATCATGTGTACCTGATTTATTCATGAGCACAGCACAGGTATATACTTAATTTTTAAAAAAGGTTTTTATTAAACCAACTTATTAAGCAGAACCAATGTGACATGACTCTTGAATTCTTCAGTATGGGTAACTTTTCAGTAGAAGATAAATTTGCAAGAATAAAATTCTTTGAATTTAACTTAAATTCTTAAGTTAAATTCTTTTAATTTTTTAAAGCAAAATATTTGATGACAATAAAAATAAGGTATGATAACATGTAAAAGAAATCACTTTCATTCATCATATTTAAAAAAATATCAGACTACATTATTTGTGATACAATCAGGTACTCTTAATTACTATATGAAAGTATCAAAAGGAACAAAACATCCTAAGAGCAAAAATAGTAATATAACCAGGCTCAGTAATAAGTATATTTAAGAGAGTTAAAGTGTTCAACAATGATAGAAGAATCAAAATTGGTTTTTGTCTCTTGATAAAATTCAAACACTACTTTGTAGGCCACTTCGATATTGTTTTTGCCAGCCTCATAATTTCACACTATCTAGCGCCTTTCCAGTTCTCTAGATAGTTAACTGAAATACAGATTAAGGGTGAACTTGCAAAAGAAAGCAGTACACTCAGCAGTCCTCATTTCAAACATGTACTATTCGTAGAACAAAGTCAGAAAGCTGTAGCTGTAGTATTACCTTGGACCAGTTGATTCTCTTCATGGACACTTCAGGTTTATATAGTTTTTTCTGCTTCATTCCATAGGGAAGATCAGGCGGTGCTCCTGGGGGTAAAGGAACTCCTCCAAGGGGCGGTGGTAAAGGAGGCCCCCCAGACAAAGGTGGTGGGGGTGGGGGTGGCGGTACTGGTCCTGCTCCATGTAATGGAGGTGGTGGAGGTGGAGGAACTCCAGGCAGGGGAGGTGGTGGCGGAGGTGGTGGCGGAGGTGGCCCAACACCTGGCATCGAAGGTGGTGGAGGAGGGCCTGGAGGTCCTACTGACCCTGAGGTTCCATGTCCCTGAAATATAAACAGTCCAAGTTTAAATGCTTATAATAAAATGCAGCAGAAAGAATATATGTCAATAGATATTTGTGCTTTGGTTAAGATTTAATATGCCTTCTTTAATCTTAAAAGATTCTATACTGTTACAGTACACTTAGAAAACCTTACATAGACTTTTGATAAGCATTATAAACGCTGGGTAGTGATTACTTCTCCTAATAAATTAATACAAAGAAAGTTGACATCCACTCACATTTATAAAATAATCCTCCAAAATAATGTAAAAATTACCTTTCATGTGAAATGCTTTGACAGAAGACGTACTGTACATGGCTTGAGCCCGTTACACTACTTGGTCTGAATATATGAAAATTAAAACACAGTCATAGACTCAAATCCCTTAGAGGCCAACTAGACTTACACAAGACTCTGGTTTCGGGGCTTGTAGGTCAGCTGAGTTGTTTAAGCACCTGCTGGGGAAAACCCAAGTCAAGTGCAGGGGACCACAGTTGGATCCCCAGCTCCCCATGCCTTACAAGACCCACCCTTAACGCAGCCTCAGCCAGACCAAAAAAAAAAAAGTTTCTCAACTTAAAAAAAAAAGACTCAGTTTCATAGCAACATTTAACTGAGCTGTTTTTCAAAACTAATTATTAGGCTATGTGTGGTAGTATACATCTGAGATCCCAGTACTCATAAAGCTGAGGCAGGAGGATCATCACAATGTCCCAGTCAGCCTAATCTACATAATGAATTCACAGCAAGAACTACACAGCAAGACCCTGTCTCAAGAAAACAAAAAATTAAACAAAAATAGCAATAATTAATACTAAGATAATGGAAAGAAAACACTTTATTCAATATTGTCTTCTTTTCTGAATTTTGCACTAATTTTAAACCAATACTGATCACAAAGGTTCAATTTCAAAAAAAAATATAAACATGTAGGTATTCTCTAGAAATATCTCCAAGAAATCACTACCAGTAAACAGATAATGTTAATAATCAAGATGGGACATTAGATTATTAGAATAAGACTGGGCGTGGAGGCGTACACTTGTAATCCCACCTCCTGGGGAGCTGTAAACAGGCAGATCACTACAAGTTCGATCTACATAGTGACACCCTGTAGACCCTTACTAAAATACAAAAAAAAATTACTAGAATAAAGGATTTAAAACTGAAATTTCTTGAAATAGCATTATTTTATTTGAGAAAAGATCCTTGTATATAATACACATTTTCTCCTTGAACTATTATAGTAATGAAACTTAAATACTTTTACAAAATAAATAAGTTCGAAGATATTTTTTGAAGAATCACCTCAAATGAATTCCTAGTAAAAAAATATTAAAAGTTAACACACATGCATAGCCAGGATCCTAGAAATATTTTGCATGATATTCACCATACAGTGACCAAGTATTTTCTTTACATAGTAACTAATCATGTGTATACATAAATATATAGGTCTGAAGTGTTTCTATACTTAAGAAAGCAAGTGCTTCCATGGAATGAAATATTTCTGAAGGTCAAGAAAAATTAGATAGTATCAAAGTATACAAATTTAATTCATTTTTAAAATAAAACTACTATTTAAATTTTTTGATTTTTATAATTCAGAGTAAGATAAACATTATAGGTAAATTAAAAGTTCAATAAATTAGCAGTATATCTTAAAAGTTTTTATATATGGATTTTTTATTACAGTACTTTCGAAAGGCAAAACATACATTCCATTTTAAATAGCATCTAAAACTAAGAGACATAAATAGACATATTTGTAAACATCCCATTTTTGTCTTAGTTAGGTATCTATTGTGAAACCCTCAGTGCAACCTGTACAAGGTCTTAGGTTAGATCCTACTACCATCTGAAAAAAATGTAATCAATAAAGGATCATACTCAAATTAAAGCACTGTTGGCTGGGTATGATGGCACACACCTATAATCCCAGCACTCAGGAGGCTGAGGCAAGAAGATTCCAAGAGGTGGAGGCAGTCTGGGCTACATATTTAACTGAGTTAAACAACAAGATGTGGTCTCAAAAAATTCTTAGTATTTATTCAAAAGCTGTTAAATACCATATTAACCTTTTCTTCTCTTTCATGAGCAATTAGGAATTGAACAGCTAGACAACAATATAGTATTATGAATTGCACATAGCACATGAGTAATTTAACATTTGATAGCATTTGGTGAACATTAAAGAGTATTATGTGACTTCACTTTTATGGCTAAGTTAGTAGTTAATAAGTAATCTTTGAATAAGGCCTCTGCTGGATATAATACGGTCTTCATTAAGAAATACACATATCTCGAAATGCTTATATTCATGTGAAAGAAAGACGAAGCATATGAACAAATACAGCATGACTGGCCTTAAAATGGAATGTAGGTTAGGGAAATTCCCTACTGCAGTTTTTAGTGAAGCTTTTCAAAAGATGTCTTACTACTGAGCTTCTCCTTTAAAAGATGCATTTCACATGGGCAAATGGAAGGCATTTCTGAGAGAGAATAACATAAGCCAAATTGCTCAACTGAATTAGATGAAAACACTATTTCCAAAAGAAGTTATGTAATAGATTTTCTGACATAAAAGGTTCTGTGGTTAAATGAGACTTAGAAAGCTGTATTAGAAAGACAGGATTCTTCAGTAAAGGCCAGTTTGGACCCTTTAATATGTTAATGAGTATAGTGACTTTCCATAAAGGAATTTTATGTGTACTTTATTTAGTGAACTATAGAATGCTTTCCTTATGAAACTGTGTTAGCATCTCTGTAACTTGTGTCTGAGAAATAATGGCACAAGAAAAAGTACAGAGGCAGTTACTTGCAAATGGAAGGGCGAGAAAAGTGACTAGGCTCAGGTGATGCTGCAGTTGGGAACGGTGAGAGCTTTATCTGCAAAAGAGGATAAGTAAACCCATGCTAGATGGTCTTAAAATTCCAAGTAAGGAGATTTCATTTAATCCCTACTAAAGCAGCAGCCATTGAACATATTAAAGCCAAGAGTGATAATACTCAGGGTAGTGTTTTAGGAAGATTAATTTGCCACTGGCATAAAGGATGAACCTGAAAAGGAAGAAAACACAGGCCAGAGAAAAATGAGAACACAATTGTAATAATCCAGGTAAGATGAAATGAGAGTGGACCAGAGGGCTTCTGGGTTTAGATGTGGGGGTGGGGATAAGGGTGCATAAAACAGTGACTGGCTTAATTCAGAATGAGCAGGGAAGCAAAAAGTGAAAGAAACTCCAATTTTAAAAACTAAGGGCTGGCCAAATAGCTCAGCACTCAGCAGATTAAAGTGCCTGCAAGCAGACTCAAGGGCCTGGGTTTGATCCTCAGCCCTGCCCCCAGGGTACAATGAAATGGCAACTGAGACTGGGCAAGGTGTGCCATAATACCAGCTCCTGGGAGGCTGTAAAAAGGCGGATCACCACGAGTCCAGTCTAGTACTGAGACCCTGAACACCATGTAGACCCTTCCCTAAAATACAAAATAATAATATAAAAATAAAAAACCTTAAAATGTTGGTAGAGTTTAAATAAATAAGAATGGAGACAAAGGTGGCTTGAGGAAAGACAAGAGATCAGGAATAAGGGGAGTTAGGCAAGCACTAGACATTATGTAGTTCAGTGCAAAGGCCATGGCTTCAATATCCAATATCCATCCATCCATCCATCCATTCATACATACATACATACATTCATAAATAAAAACAAACAGAAGAAGGATGAAGACTGAAGAACGCCAACAGTTAGGGAGTAAAACAATAAAATGACATTTTCACATCTAAAAAGCTAAGTCAGATGATGTAAAAAGAGAGATTCAGTAAAAAAGAAATTGTGTTATAGATAAGTGATGTAGGCTAAGATAGGGAAAGGTCAGCACATTCAATTCTCAGCTATCTGGTTACTTTTGAGGTAATTTTATCATAAACTGATGGCAGTAATCCCAGTCTATTAACCATTACCTATGGAGTGTTCACTATGTGAAGACATCTTCAATTTCTTAGTATTCATTTACGGCTTAAAATATGTTAATAAGAGTACTTAGTTAATTCTAAAGTTTAGATGCCCTAATTAAGATTTTACATGCATATGGGCGCTTTTCATCCAAGGGAATTGAGGTAGAAATGTAATGTGCATAGGCTTTAAGATGATGATGTTCTATATTGAAAGAGAACTCAAAGAGCCTTTGGGATAATTAAAATTAATGAGCATTTTCATATTCTTTTTGAAAAAAATACTATGCACTCGATTTTTCAATTCATCATAAAAATTTCATCTCAAAAACAGTTTTGCCATTGTAGTATATTCCTTTAAAATATTCAGAGAAGCTTAAGCAATGGATGCCTTATTCTTTCAAACATTAAAATGACTTACAGTCTTAGAAAATCAAATCTGTAGAGTTATTCCAACTAAAATATGAAGCTGCCAAGAAAATCTCCTTCCAGTTACATTTTTCCTTCTATCATACAAGGTAATTTTCCTCCATCGAACTCACTGTGTCATGACATAAAGTCTATACCTTGCTTCATTACCTGGGTCCGGAGTTGCTGGATTTCTGTTTCAAGTTCTTTGATTTTTTCTTCTCTTTTTTGAAGCTCAGCTTGAGCTTCCTGCCGAGCTGTGAATTCTTCATCGAACTGCAATAATCACCACCATAAAAGTACAGTTAACAATATACTTTTGAGAAAGCTTTAAAAAACATTAGTAAATAACTGCTAAGTTTCACCTAGTTGAATTCATCACTCAGAAAACCAGAGCTCTTGAATACTTTTATGAGAATTAAGAGTCCATGTTGACACAGGGCATTGTTTCTGCTGGTAGTGACACTAATTTAGAAATACTCACACACCCTCCAAATCCAAGGTAAAGCTATTTTCATTTGTGAAAAACAAATGCAAAAAAAAGGCAAATTGAAGTCCTTTTTCATGTGTAAAGAATGATTTTATCTTGATCAAAATTTGATTTTAGAATTGATATTTCATCCTATACTTTTAAGAGTAATAATTAGAAAATGAAATCCAAAACTTCAATGAGCACTTTGATATCTTTAACTGCATTTAATCGTGAAAAGAAATTACCCATTTAGAATGCTCAAAGGAATGTTCATGAATACAAATTAGAACATTTTTTTTAAAATCAAAATTGTCTAATATCCAAAAAGCCGAGTTCCACAAAATCAGACAATAGATCAAAACATACTGTAGTAACAGTTTCTGTCAGATGGATGACCAAAATAAGTGTATCACATGTGTTAAGAGGGAAATGAGAATTAAGAATATTATGTGCTAAGCCAAAGAAACCGTCAGGATGATGCATATTCATTCCCTGCATCCTGCTCCAGTCCTTCTTATAGTCAGAGTTCTAAGCAGGCACTAACCAGCCTGAAAATTTATAGTGGCTACTGCTTACCTCCCATTAGAGGAACATTTTATTTGCTTTATTGTCAATGTCACCTTAAGTCACGGTATAAATCTACACATTATTTCAATAATATTACTTGTGTTTCCAAAAGAGACATATCTTACTGTCCAAAATTATCTTTATAGTTTGTGGAACAATGCAAATGTATGTCCATTGCAATAAATATTCATCATCATAGTAGGTTTGACATTTGGAAATTATACAGTACCATTCTGCTATAAATCTGAAGAAAAAGAATGGCTGGGGAAAAGCGATAATAATAGTATTTAGGTCAAACCTGATACATTAGTTAGAAATGCTTTTACCCATCTCTACTTGAGTCACTGTAAAGTGTCCCATAGAAGTTGATGCAGATTGTTTCTAATATCTTTACTTTTCAAAGGCATCCCAGATACATGGGGTGAAGGATCCACAAATCTTGAAAAAACCTTATTTTCCTAGCTCACGCAGAAGGTGGAGGTCCTCCAAATTTAGCTTACTCAGGTTCAATACTATGTATGTTAAGATCTATCTGAAACTATGTTCTCATCTCCGCCTCCCAAAATTGGCTTTTTTGTGTGTTTCTCAAAGGTGACATCTACACAATTTCACTGCCCACCAGTTTTCCTTTACACATGGCTTACTGGTACATTTGAAAGGGAACAAAAAATGTTTCTGCTTTTACATTATGTAAATGTATAAAACCAAATAGAAATCAGAAACATATGAAACACATGAGCCCAGATCTTGCAAGTCCACTAATTTTATCTTCTTTTAATAATGAAGAAAGAAAGATACAAGGAGCACAGTGGTTTGCTTAAGGTCATAGCTAATGAACGGAAACCATGTGATCAGACCTTACAACTTCAGCCTCTTTAAATGCTGCAATATGATAATGCACAGAGACAACCATTAATTTATCTCCATGCATGTTTCCATTCTAAATTCTGGTAATGAGAGTAGAGAATAAAACACTGAAATTTTTCTGTCTTCAGAACTGCATTTTTCATATTGTATGCTTACAAAAAACTTTGGTAGGGGGACTACCTGCTCAACCCCCGTCCCTCTCTCAGACAGGAGCTTTATTTCCCTCAATAAATATATTCTTTTTATTTCCATAATTTTATTGAGAAATAAATAGCAATGAGACAGTTTCAAACCAAATCGGTAGGACAGTTTCAATAATTCACACATTGCACACATTCTTCCTAGTAGTTAATTGCTGTACAAGATGCGGACATGATATCCTGTTTACAAACACCATTAGAAAAAATCTCTCTGTTCATTAAGAGAATGTAACTATATATCTATCCTAATCACTTTGAATACACAGATACAAAATGGACATTCATCTGTATCCCCTTTTTGTTAAGTAAATAAATCAATATATTCTGCTCATAAAAAACTTTGCTAGATTAATAATCACAATTAGTTCCATTCTTATGTCTAATTACAGTATGAGCTGAAAATTAAGGAGATTTAAAGATTTTCAAAGGGAATTTAGGACTTGCTACTTAAAATATATTAGAAATATAAAGGTCTATATTTAAAAACATGCATTTTATTTCACTAATAGAAATGACAGTTTCACACAAATATTGTATGTCAAGCTCAGGCTCTTAAAACTATTCTAGTAACTGAAAGATCAAAGACATTTCTTCAGTTGCCCTACAGTAACTATAATTTCCAGAGTGATGGAAAAAGTGATTATCTAATCTCCAAGATAAGTCATAACTTTAAAGAAAGAGCAATATGTAAGCACTTTATCTTGCTGGCAGATGGCTGAAAAGTGGAGAGCTTTTAGAACTGTGCTTCAATCCTTTTTGCTATACTCAACAGGAGAGAAATACTATACTAATGTTTAAGTGGATCTAAGGAAGGAAGTGAGTAAGGGAGGGAAGGAGAGCAAAGGACAGAAAATAGGAAGGGAGAAAGGGTAGAAAGGAGGGAGGGAGATAGGGCAAGTGGGTGTTTCATAGAGGTTAATTATGTCTATGCTTTCATGAAACAAGAATAAGACCATCAGACCTAAATAAAACATTCATAAATCTGGCAACTAATCAAGGGCATTTCTCTGAGGTATTAACACAGAATGAGAGAGAAATCTCAAGTCCCATCAAGTCTACACACAAGTCTACACACATGATGTAGCACCACCATTGAACAAAAAGTAATTTAAAAACTAGAACTTAAGAAGTGGGGAAACACTGAGATCACTGCAACTACTATGTTTCACTGCTATCAGTGGCATCGAATTTAAAGATCAGAGCTTTAAGGATCAGCTAAATATTTCACATATCTCCAAGGAATTACCTATTTTTAGTGTTAGCTATAGGAAGGTAATGAGGGAATTTATTTTGGTTGATTGCTTCTAAGTATATCTTTCAGCTCTGATTTTATTGCATTTATCACATTAGTATAATGTGACTAGTGGTTTTCTTCCATAATAGATTAGAGATATGATGGAGGGAATAAAACTAACCTTATCTCATTAGGAAATAAATCAATATTATGTTCTTTGGCTTGAATCTAGAAATGTAAACACTATCATTCTAAAACAGTCATAGGTCTCATATAAAGAAACAAGATACAATATGTGCTGTGATTAAGTTATTAGTTTAGCAATCATACCTAATTTCTATAAATCTTACCTTCTTTGAAAATTCCACTGCTTTCTGTTCACTTTCTTCAACTTTTGCCTTGTTCACACAAGAATCTAGTAAGATTTACCAAAAACGATTAGAAATTATAGCATGAGATCCCTTTCCAAACGATAGCTACTAGTCTACAATTCCATGTAGACTATTCTTATCAAAGCAGTTGCTTTTTTTTTTTTTTGTCTTTCAGAGACAGGGTCTCGCTATACTGTTCAGGCTGGCCTTGAAATCACTTTGTAGGCCATGCTGGTCTTGAACTCACAACAATCCTCCTTCCTCAACCTCCTACGTGCTGAGATTATAGGCCTGGGCCATCATACCCAGCTGGCAGTTGCCATTAAAGGAAAATTCATCTATTCTAAATATAAACCAAACAAATATATTTTCTTTCTGTACTATTGTAAGTGAATTGAATGGAAGTATATTTGCAGCAGAAAATCAAGCATCCATAAATATATTTGTTTTAAAGGAACATACTTTAACTCTTACATTATCAACATCAAAAAAACTTGTACTTCATTTTGAATAGAGAGGTAGAAAAGACTCCATGTTAAAAATTATCAAGACTCAAAGTTATGATTGAAGATTTAAAAGATAGACTGATGTTCATTAATTCAAGATTCCCAGTGAAAGATTTTACTTATGGGACAAAATGTATCATGTACACAGAGAAACAAACTTTAAATTTCACTAGTCTCATAATACACTTCATAATATAGTGAGTTTGGGTATAGTGCAGCAACACTGTAATCTCAGGTGTTCAGTGGCTGAAGCAAGAGGAACTTAACTTTTAGCTGCTGCTTAGGCATCTTAACAAGACAATCTTAAAATTCAATTCTCAAAAAAAGTCAGGAATGAATCTCAGTGGTAGATTGCTTGTTTGACATGCATAAGATTTTGGGTTCAATCCTCAGCATTGCCAAATAAGAGAAAAAAGAAATGTTATTCATTATAAATCATGGAAGAACCTTGATTGTGCAATAGTGTATTAAAATCTACTCTGTATCTAGCCATTCTACATTCATTTACTTAAAAGAAATGAAAATATATGGCTGTACCAAGACTTGCATGTGACTGTTCAGAGCAGCTTCATTTTTAGTAGCTAAAAACTGGAAAGAACCCATATGATTATCATCAAGTATATGTATGAACAAATGCTGGTATACTTATATGCAAAAATAACTACTCAACAAAAGAATGCACTATCGATACACACATGTATGAATCTCAAAATAACTATGCTTAACAAAAAGAGAGCACACGCTGTTTTGAACTATATGAAATTTTAGAAAATAAAATTTTTAAGACCGAAAATTTAAATAAAACTAGTAAGATATCAGTACCTATCTCATGATACAGAGTAGTAGGAGCCATGGGAAGGGAAAACTAGAAGGAAAATGCAGAAGCTTTAAGAGGTAATAAAGAAGTTTATTATTGTAACGGAGATGGAATATATATATATATATATATATATATATATATAGAGAGAGAGAGAGAGAGAGAGAGAGAGAGAGACACTCAAAATTTATCATAATATATACTTTAAATATGAGTAGTTTTTCTTATGTCATATTCACCTCAACCAAGTTTTTTTTTCCTTTCTTTGTATGTGTGGCTGGAGCCAAGTAACTGAGAACAGTGGTATGTGTTAAATTCAGCAGGGAGGAAAGGCCTATGCTGTGCCAGATACACGCAGTAATGCCTTTTGCTTTTGTTTAAATTTCAATGGGAAGGCATTGGACATCTTTAGGAAAGAATTTGATATGTTTTAACCTCTGAGAAATACTAAATTTATAGAATTGTGAAATCATAACAGACTCCATTCAATATTCTCAGGTTTAAGTAATCTTGAAATAGTTCTTCAAGCATTTAGTAACTTTCCTGAGTACTCGGGTGTATGTATATGTGTATGCGTGTGCAGGAGCATGTGTTCTAATGAACGTTCCACAGAAACTCTCAAAAAGAACTTGTCAAAAAGAACTCTCAGTATAAACAGTAATAACTAGATGCAATTTTGACTTACCTAGTTTTAGAATTGAGAAAATCAAACCTAGACATGTTAGATGATTTGAGTACAATCACAAAGTGACGTGTGGGTGAGGTCATAATGGATCCTTGTTGCAGACTATTCCTTCTGAGCCCATCCCTTCCTCCTCAATGCTTCCAATTGGCAATATAACAATTATAAGTACATGGCATACAGCACACAAAACAAATGTCTGTTGAACAACAAAAAGCTCACCAACACCAGCAGTACCATCTACGTGCTAACTAGGGTCCCTAATTAATAAGCCAAAACACTTATTTGGAAATACTCCCTTGTGACTCCTTCCACACAATGCAAAATAAATTACTAAGTTTATCCAATTCTTTGAAAAACCTACGGTGGGCCCGAGGCCCACATTCCTTTCTGAGGCAAGGCAAAGTGGTACAAGCTTGCTGTAAAAAATCTTGAAACTTCATACCCTCATTTACTGCAATCAATCCTAAGGAAATAATTAGCAAAAAACAAACACTATAACATTCATATCAGCTTCATTTATAATCCCAGTGAAAACCTGAAGACAATCTATTTTTTCTTTTATTTTTTTCTGAAGACAATCTAAATGCTCAATAAGAAAGGAGAGTCTGTATGATGGAACATTATGCAGACATACGAAGACCCATTTTAAAGCTGACATGGCAAACATCAGAATAATGTTCCATGAAAAACTAGCCTTTACATAGATGAGAGATGAATTGGGCAAGCAGGCAGACAGAGACTATAAGAAAATGTACTAATCTGGGTGGTGGTTCATACCTGAAATCTCAGCACTCAAAGGCTGAGGCAGGAGGATCACTGCGAGCTCAAGACCAGCCTGGGCTACACAGTAAGTTAAAGGCTAGCTTGAACTACATAGACTTGTCTTTAAAAAAAAAAAAAAGGAACAAAAGCAACAACAACAAAAAAATGTTCTTGGCTGAATAGGAACTCACTGTGATGTGAACGTACATGGTGGTATGTCACTTATACTAAGTTTATTGCCTTCAGTAAATGCATAGTATGTTTTTTAAAAAGAACATATTATAAAAACTAAGGTATACATCTTTAAATATCACAATAAATCTATCCAATGCTATAGGGAAATAATTAATATCTATTTGGCAGTCAACATCTGTTGTTTTCCTTCTTTAAAGCAAGTGAGTTCATGCTTGAATTTTACCTCTACTGATTTCCGCTAAGTACAAAAAATGTTTCTTAAATGTAAGGTCATGTAGTGTTGTATATTTTACATGGGAAGTTTCACTTGATGCGTTGGATAAAACTGTCCTGGGAAGTATTACTAACTACCATCATATGCTGACAAAAAGTCATTTTCTTAGCGATTTGAGGAGGCAAATCAGATAACTTCAATTTTTCTTCCTATATCTAACATTGATGAAAATACAAATTTATCTACTTGATAGACTCTAAAAGCCTTAAGTTGCTGAAATAAACCTATATTTCTTTCACAAAAACTATAACCTAGCTATAACACTAATGGGACCCTATTGTACTCATGAGTTTTACAATACTTCTATGATACCAGTATAAATTGCAGTTAAAGATTTCTGATGCATGCTTCTAAAACACAAAGCATTCACTTACAAGAATACAATGACTTCTTTGGGGATACTGAGTTTAAACTTACATCAGAAGTGTTAAAACTTGTTGCCTATGTTAACATGTCCAATCACACAGGCACAACTTTCACAATAATCATAATTAATAATTATACCAATTATGTATCTTGGGACACATGGTTTTCTAGATAGTAATAGAAGATTCAGTGAGAGATCCACCTATAAAAGTGCTTATTTACAGAAGTATAAAGCAAAAAATATAGTAAGCATTACATTACATACCTATCAGATGAGTAAAATCAATGTCTAATCTTTGCCTATACTTGAAGTCTGGGTCCATACCACTGCAGTGCAGCACTATCTGTGAAACACATTCTTCAATTATCTTGTAATACTGTGGCCTGAAAAAGAGAGAAAGTATTGGGGCACACTTTTTCTACCTGGAAAAATCAATTTTCGTAAGAAGAGATTCAGTTATGTTTAAAAAAAAATTTTTGCTACTAAAAAAAAAAATCCCTCCCACCATTATACTCACTTAGGAAAATATGCCTAAACTTAAGTATGAGCTGGATGTTACAGTGCCAAACACACTGTGATGTAATCAACTGCAAATGTTTAGTGACTTAATACTCTTTTTCAGGGATCCATGCCTATGTTCAAAGATACTTACAAAGGTTTTCTATTTACTTAATCTATTCTTTAAATCTAGTGAAATTAAATGACTCCTTAGCGCTACATCTGTGGAAATAGAAATGTTTCTGAGCTTCCACAAATTCTCAATTTCCATAAGGGTTATGTTTCTTGACATTAGATGGTTAAGATATATCTTGAATTTATTATCACACTTGTAATCAAGATAGCTATAGTAGCTAACAAAACTGTACAAAACCAACTTGCATATTATTCCAAATAATCTGCAAGATTTAACTTATTTTAAAAGATCCATTTTATGAAAGCATATACACTCTGTGTGCATGGCTATAAACTCAATTTGTGAAATGTATTAATGGTTTTACATTATATCCTAAAACTGCCATCTATCAAGGTTGTTTTTGGATTTAAAAATGACTATTCGCATACTGCAAAATTGTAAAAAGGCATTTTTCACATTAAAATGAGAGGAATATTTAGCATTTGTCTTAGTTTAATCAATTCAACAGAGAAAAGTTCAGTAAGAAGTACTCAAATAGGTTATGAAAGCATCCCCAAATAAAATTTTCAAAGCCACTAGTTTCAAAAGTTTGCAAATCCAGCCAAACATAATGCAATTGCTCTTCTATGTCTTTAGTCATGGGGATGGCCCCTAAGTTTAGAAAGAAAAGCAATGTATATTACACATATAGGGCTTTTTCAACTCATCCTCAGGTCTCAGGTAAATAATGGATCATAATCTCAGTAGAGTCAATAAACGTGAGTAAATAAGAAAAATGCAATGTTTTTCCTTATGGTCAAGATCATAATGCATAAGTGAAATAAAAACTGTTGTCATACTTCTATCGCACATGAATGGTCTTGGGATGAAAAAGATGCCAGATGTGTGTAATTTCTCATTTAGTCATGCTTACTTAGAATGGACAGCTTCAAGCACATGGACTCCCAGGTAACTGAGAATGTCTGGGCTCAGTCCTCTCTTAATCATCACAGTTCAATTTAGAGACAATAATCATTATAATGAAAGATGATCTCACCAGCTCTAAAACAGTATGGTATTTATTATTTTCAAAATTCTTCTCTTTATGTAATATCATGATGCTCATTAAATTACTGTAGTGGCCTGAACTATAGTGATTCTCTATGTTGCTTAAAAACTATCATTTTCAGTAGATCTACACCTTAACTTCTGCTAGCCTTCCTTTTCCTTTTAAACATAGAGGTTTTGAGAAATCAGAGAACCTAGGTTGGCAGAATTTCACGTAAACTAGATTTTGGCAAATATCTAATAGCTTCTAGAACCTTTAATTGTAACACTACAGTAACCAGCCTATGCATATTTTCAGTTACTCTAGAACACAACTTATAACTTTCCTCTTTTTAGATATTTTTCACATTAGTAGAATCTGACACTTAATTTTATTATCATGCTAATTTATTTTTGTCCAAAGAATTATACTACTGGACCCAAAAATGAAATATTTTTTATTATTTTCTTCAGTTGATATGATATTAAATTAAAATATAAAATAGAAATAACAGTGAAAACTGAACTACTAAAATGTACAAAGTAAAAAAAATGTTTTAGAAGCTTTAGTGTTTTTCCAGTTATCATTGTCTAGCCAAAAATTTCATCAAAGTTACTAATATTCTTTGCATTCATTATTATTAAAAATCCTGTTGCTGAAATACTTCAGTTTTAAAGTAGGTATTACTTCTCATTAAAATAAAATTAAATAAACACCATTTTTAAAAAGTGGTGGTGTATGCTTGTAATTCTACCACTCGGATAGCTGAAGCTGGAAGATTGCAATGAGTTCGAGGCCAGCCTGGGCTGCAAAGTGAGTTCAAAGCCAGTCTTAACTTTATAGTTAGACAATGCCCCAAAAGATGAAAAAAAAAACACGTGGGTACTTTTAGTAGTCAAATGTCTATATTCTGTGTATGTATATGTGCATATATAACAGACACCCCACTATATTGTTAATTTTCCATTAATATCCAATTCAAATTATAAACATAGTACTGTTGGAACTATGTCTTACCTGATATAATAGTCATTTCTGATAAGCAAAAAATGTTGTAGAATGGATAATAAATAAGATTCAGCAGCAGTGTCTTTCAACATATTATAAAGAAGATGGTACACTTCATTCATATCAGTAAAAAGTAAGTAAAGGAAAAAATCAAAGATTCTTGATGAAAGTTGCATTCATAACAAAAGAAATTTAAATTTTAAAATTTAGACTTATAATTTTGCTTCCATTACTGTTACTAAAACTTTCAACTACATATTCCACTATTTAAACTTTAGGTGGTTAAGAAATATACTGAATTTACTATAGCACTTGTAATCAATATAGCAATAATAGATAACAAAACTACTAAGCTAACTTGTACATTATTCCAAAGATTTATTTTAACATTTTTTAAAAGACACATTTTATGAAAGCATATAGTTAATATGCAAGGCTATATACTCAATTTGTGTAAGGTATTAAAAGTTTTAAATTATATTTTAAGTCTGTAATATATTTTTACATACAGAAAATAATCCTATATTATCACTTTTATCTTTTAACTAGAAAAACAGAACAACAGAGCATTTCCCGGACAATTTGACTATTAAAATCTGAAAAGATCAGTCACTCATTAAAATAAAGTACAGCTTATAGCTAGCACCACCCGATCAGGAATGCTGTCCATTACAATGTTTTTTCCCTGTTTTCCCTATGTTTTTCTTTTTTAGTTTATTGGTACAGTTTAGGTGTACATAACGACATGACTACTTAAAGAGAATTTGTATCTGTGCATTATATAGCTTGATTCCTTTATTTCTCCCATTTTTATGCCCTCTTTTTAAGCCCCCTTCCCCTCACTGCTCACAGACTCAGTTTTCATTTTCTCCTTTTTCTCTCATTTATTCTTTTCCTTCCTATTTTTTAGATAGGAGACCTATACTCATTCCTATATGTAAGCCACTACTACCCTATCTTACTACATAGAAACTAGAAGGGAAATAAACATGCTATGAACTACTAAAAGATCACAAAATGTCTTATTTTTAATCCAGTTGAAATACTAAATACAAAATAACTGCTGGTATTCATCCACATTTCTTTGAAAAAAGATGAATTGTAAAGACAACAGTGGTTGAAACATTTTTCTTAGAATACAAAAATGGTGGTAGAACTAAAGATACTTTTAGTAAATTAGAAAACAGCACTGTTATGACAAAAGCAAGGACCTAGAAAATCGATGTAGAATAAAAGTAAAGGATGAGTTGTAATCCAACATCCTAAAAATAACTTGAAATGTCAATATTTTCTCTGAAGTAGAATTAAGTATAAGATGGATTACTTCTTGGATGCCATGTATGAATGTTGTGGTAAAGTATCAGAAGGTTCCTTAAATGGCTATAGACTGAGTCAAAAAAATACCTTTATAGTACAACTTGACTAGAAGAAAAATCTATACAAAGGAAAGTAGTTATTAACTGATATAAAAGGAACTTAGCATAAGGAAATCCACTGCAAACTGGCCACTAAACTCAAATAAAAATTATTCCTTATAATAACAATACTGCTATTCGTGGCACACAGATATTTATACAGTACCTACCTATATGTATGACTTCAAATAGGAACACTGGAGAAATGAGAAAATAACATTTCTGCCCTCAATCTAACAGGGGCAGAAAAGTATACATGAATAATATAAAACAAACAAGCATCCATGGGACTTTCTAGGAAGGAAATACTATTTCAGCATTTTTTTTCACAGGGGCTAGGTGATGGAGGGAAGAACATACTATGAAGAAAAAGTCTCAACTCTAACGTTACTTTGGTTTGGAAGTGTTTCCCTGAATCTCAGAATCTGTAAGAAATATAATAGGTGTGAAGGAAATGGCTAGTAGCGCTAGCATCACCATGTCTCAGATGGAAATTCACTTCACATATCATCAATAGTACAAGATTATATGGTAGTTGCATTTGACTCAGATACCTTCATGACACAACCTTGTTATATAGTCAGCTAATTATTTTATCTAAACAGTTTTGCAATAGTTAAAAAGCAAAACTTTGACAGGGAATAACATTTATTTCCATTGAATGTTATCTCTAAACAGAGTACCACTTAATAAACTGAAAAAATATACTTATATATAAATTCAGGAAACTTTTCCCCATTTTTATATGCTAGGTATACTTGTGCTGGGCTCTTGTCTATTCAAAGCTACAGAGCGGAGTGTATCAATTATACAGGAAGCCATACTGTAGGTTTTAATAGCCTGTATAATTCATCAATACAGTGTGACAACTCATTATGAATCGGAAGATGAGCATCATATTGATGTTCTAATGTAAACAAATGGATATTAATTGGGCTAGCAGACAAAACCTCTAATAACAGGTCTAAAAATCACCCTCAAATTCCCTTTTCTTATGTTCAGTATTATCTTTGTTGTTTGTCAAAGGATATTCCATTTCTGCTCGAATATCATTCAGACGATGAGACAATTCATTTAGGTCATCTTCTTTGTTCTCATCAAATACTTTCAACTGAATATCAAGCTCATCATTCTCTTTTTCTTTTAGGTCCTAATACATAAACATAAAAATTTAGCAGATAAACAACCATTTGACAATAGAATATTTCAATATTAATGAGCAAAAAAAAATTCTTCATTTATACACATGGAAGCAATTTCAAATACTGACCCAGGTAACTGTTTTCCTGAAAACAGAAAGTGTAACACATTTTTCTATTTCTAAATAAAAGAAGCTTATTGCATTCACTGCATTTTGGTGCTGTGTCCTATATCCTGTTTATTCAGTTTTAAAAAATTAGCAACCACTTTTACAAAAATAAAAAAAAAACACTAATTGCTAACAAGTCAAATTAAATGCTGTAGGTTTGAACAAACATACTAATCAACGACTGAAAAAGAATGCATGCAGTTAGAACATTCCATATGCCTTTGGCAAAATGTAAACATAGACCAATTGTATTAATGAAGAACGGATGCAAAGATATATTCAAGCACAACATTCCCAAGTATGGCGTGGAGAAGTTTTATAAATTAAATTATTTTAACTAATATTTTGCTATTTTAAAGCACAAAGGTGTTAGGATTTTTTCTTCAAAAAAAACCAAGCTTTATATCTAGCTTCCTCCCCCACCTTTCATTTGGCCTTAGCCTAATTATAAAATACCAACTTGGGCATTGAAGACTTGGTTTTTTGTAATACATCATAAGCACATGCATTACAAAGCTGTGATGATTTTCAAAATAATAGTATAAAATCTTGGGAAGCATGCCACACTAGAGATTGTTGGGCTTAATATATATCACCTGGAATATCTTTAATATATGTCCTTTAAGAAGTGGCTTTCAAAACCCAAATCAATAATCACAACTGTGGATGCTCAAGGGTGATACCAAAAGTGGGACTAGGTGGTTCAGAGCTGAAATTGCACTCTAAAAGGAAATGCAAGCATGGTGTACTTCAAATTAGGAAAACAAAGAAATGGGATCCAATTTTTATATTTTCATTCAAATGAATAATGACAAATGGAGCTATAATCACTACTACTGAAGCTAACCACAAATTAAGACTACTTTTACATATTATTTTCCTAAAATTTAAATGTATGATAATTTACTGAAATGGTATCTATAGAACCACAGAAAACACTTGGTAAAAAGTTTCTGCACAATGTATCCCAACAGTTTCATCTTGCATAAGAATTAGCATTGGGCCTAGCTTTTCAATTTTAAGAGGAATGAAGAAATTTATCTGAATGCAAAATTATCAAACATTTGCACAGCTTATTATCACTGGATTTCTGAATTATATTCAGAAATTCACAGAAGTCAGCCTTATTCATATGCTGGTCATTGCAGAATCAGTTTACACATTTTATTCACACAGTTTAAAATACATTCTTTTCCTTATTCTTACAGCACAGCACATTCTCTTAGATATCCATCATGAAACTTGAATACAGGCAAAGGTTTAATGTAAATGCTGCCACCTAATTAGCATTAAAACTTTACAAAACATGGAAAATAGTCTATATGACTAAAATATTTTCAGTGAAAATAACTCTTTTAAGTATGAATTTTATATAATATAAAGGAAAATGATGAACATGTACAAGTGTAAGATATTGTAAACACTATCAGTGATGCTCTAGACTATTAAGATGAATATATGATCATATATATATATATATATATATATTTATTTATTTATTTTTATAAAATTTTCTCTCAGGCAATTGTCAAACCCTGAAGGACATAGCCATAAAATCTTGATAAAAAATTCTATCAATTAAAAATTTTGCATAGCACTAATAATGACAGATATCCTATTTGGAAATATGTCACAATAGTATATATGAAATGGATATTTCAAAATTAATTATACTATCACTATCATGTGTAAATATTTTAAGAGAACAATTGAATAATGATATACATTTTGCACAATAATTTAAATATATAATAAGTTTTGACAATAGAGAGCATGTCAAAGAAAATCAACCACCATCAGTAAGTAGTGATTACTATCATTAACAGGCAAGCTTTCAAATGAATTAAAAAGAGACTGTCAGTCTTTTAAAAGAGATAAAAGTATGATCATTGCCTATGAACACAATTTCTTTCTATACTACTCCTTCATATATCTGATTTAACTGATATTTACTTATTTACCTAAAGAAAAGTCAGATAAAGAAGAAAAGTGACAGATAAAAATCAAAATACAGCCTGTCAGGGACCTGTAATTGAAAAACCTAGAAAATAACAACTTGGAGAAAATAAAAGGCAGTACCTGTACATTCTAGGAAGCAGGAGGGAGTAAAAAGGAAAACTGGAAACTACAAAGAGAAGCTGGAGAAATGGAGCACAAGGCAGAGAAAAGAACAAAGCTGTCTGGAAGTTCACTCTTGCTCCTGGGAAGGACAACCTGCTTCCACAGACACAAGGTGAGACCTCAGGGTCAGGAACTCCAAGGAGAAAGAGCAGCCATGAAAAATTCATGAAGAATACATATAGTAAGAAGTATTTCCTCATATAAAAGGCCTTGCACAGGGCTAAGTTGCCAATGGAAGAGCATAGCTTAGAAACACTTATTCGAACTCTAAGTTGTCAGAGTAATCTAATGAGCAATATAGCATGAGATCACTAAGCCTAGAAGATATTAATGCACTCAGACCAAAGAGAAAAAGGGAAGAACAAGAATTTTGTTTACCATTTTTTAAAACGAAAAATGATGGGAGACATCAGGCATGATAGGGCACATGTATAATCCCAGTACTCAAAAGGCTGAGGCACGAGGATCACCCTCAGTTCAAGGCCAGCCTGACATACATAGTGAGACCTTATCTCAAAAAACCACTTCCAAAAACTGATGTGAAACAAAACAAATTTAACTGAGAATCACAGATTTCTTCACTAGTCATTCAGTAGTATAAAGAAGATGTATGCTCAACTAGAAATAAAGCCAATTGAAAGATGAGAAGAGTAATAGCAACAATTAAGGGAGAAAATATGCCATACTAGTAAATGAGTACAGAATGCTAAAGATCCCCAACAGCCATCAAGTGTCTAAGCATTATTTTCCTAGCAACAGAGATACAGTGCAATAAGAAGTGCAGGGAAATCAATGAAAAAGCAACTCAAAAGTGGGCTAGACATGAATGTCTCTAACTTCCTTAGGCCAGAAGCTTTTCAGAAAGAGTGATCAGTGATAAAACTAGAATAAACATATACTATAAATGCTATAATCATGTATTTTCCTATCTTCACTGCATATTTAACCTTTACACGTGTCATTAAAATGTTTCTGCGAAAATATTTATAAATAATCAGTAACCACGAATAACACAAAATTTAATAAAATAGGTGTGTGCTTAAAAAAAAGTCACTGTGACATTGAGGACAGCAATGTATAATACTAAAAATATATGTCATCTTGGTCGTCTAAAGGTGTACCATTTCTAATGTCATATCAATTATTACTATACTCTTTAAAGTAATTTTTTAAATAAAATAGTAAAGGAAAATGAGAGTCAAGAACAAAAATTTAAGATTTCTTTAAAGCATGTGGTAATGTTCAATCATATCTCCCATCTTGCATAACTATATCTGTTAATCTGAGTAACAGATTTGACAATAAAAATAGATAATATATCAATCACTGTTAATCAGCTATTCTTGTTTAAAAATCTGTAATGTATGTATTATTACATGTCACCCTGTTGCTGTCTTTGCTTTAGTTTTCTTGCTCTTTTTTTATTTCTTCAAAATAAAAAGAAAATTATAATCAAAAAGTCACTACGATCAAGGCAGCCAACTCCTTTGTTTTTAAAATCAAGAACTAAAGAACCAATCAAGATGATTTTGAAACATAAATTTCTGAAACCAGGTAGGTACAATCATATAACTTATAATCAGTTTTAGAGAATAGTTAACTAAACTTTACAGATGCATATTATATACTTCCTAGTTCCTTACCAGCTAATTTTCTCATTTTTTATTCCTCAATGTTCAGATAAATTTGTGTCTCCTGCACCAGCGAGATAGCTCAGCAGTCTGAAGTGCCTGCTTAGGCAAGCTTAGGCTAAGTGAAGGGACCATGTTTCGATCCCCAGCACCACATGCTGCACCAGCCCAGAGCCGGCCACCCCAAAAAGAAAAAAAAAATTGTGTCTCCTTTCAACAATATCTGTGTCTTTAAAAGGTAATTCTTCAGATAATATACTTAATAAAATATAGAGCCACAAGGTATGTGTATTAAAAAGTGCTCATTTAGATACAGATTATAACATAATTTTTCCAAAACTATCCACTATCAATAATAACAAATATTCATATTTAATTTGAGAAATAAGGCTTTTACTTCAGAAACATAACCTTTTGTGTTCCCAATAGTCAAAACTGAAATAATCAGCCCATTGTCTTAAAGAATCCAAAAACCTCAAAATGCATTATACATCCATAGCTGCATTTTAAATCCCGAATCATCACACATATAATGAAACTGACATTACTGCAATATATGAAAGCTTACAAAGTTAGTAATTCTTCACCAAAAAATTATCAAGGCATATGTATTTACTTTGTTCAAAAAGAAAAAAATGTTTTGGTTCATTAGCACAATAAATGTGTATATATAACTTACTGGTAACATTGTTTTTAGTCCAGAACGAAGAAATTCATTCCGCAAATGTATTCGAAAATCAAGTTCATATGGAGAAGTGACAAGGGCATTTATAAACTGCATGCAGGCTACCTGCAATAAGAAAGAAAATTTTGTTTAGGTAAAAAACCGAAATAAATTAAGGAATTTTTTTAATTAATACATTCCAAAAATGCATTCATTAATAGCATTAATACATATTATATAATAAAATAAGAAATGCAAATAATTTCTACATATACAATGATGATCATCTTTAGATAATAAACAACAAAATTAAAAAAGCTTCTGATGATCAAACTAATTCTAACAAAGAGGTGATGGATGCTCAAGTATGCACGCTTTGCTGAACAGTATATAAAAATGTAAAATCCAACTGAGAAACTCAAAGCTCAGAAAGGATGCATATAGAGCCTTTGAAATGATTATGAAATGTATCTTTCATATACAGTTGTCCTCAGAGTACCACTGGCCTCAATTCTGCATGGTTATAAGTAATTTTCTAAAATAAACCAAATAAAGTTATAAAGTACCCTAATATTTAACAAGGCACAGGGATAACTTGGAGAAATCATTACATTGATATATACTCTTTCAGTCCTCTTACTGCAATAAATTTGAACAAAATAGAGTATAAAATACATAATTAAATTAACTTGGTAGATGTGAAAAATTAATGCAAGTGAATGAATATTAACTAGAAGCCACTGTGACACCAATACTAATATGCACTACATAATAAAATATATATGAGGGCTTGTTTTCCAATGACATTTTTCATTAATTATAATGATACTGGATAATAAGTTGTGCTTTTCTTACATTCTGATTTTGTTTTTTATTTTATTTTATTTTATTTTATTTTTCAAAGTTTTATTGATAAACAGCAATGAGACAGTTTCAAATCCAATTGGAAGTACAGTTTCAACAAATAACACGCTGTATATATTCTTCTTAGTGGTTAATTGCTGTACACGAAGTGGACTTCTGAAGCCATTTACAAACACCATTAGAACAAATCATTCTATTCATTAAGAGAATGCAACTATATA
>NW_004524774.1:2016250-2021281 GCF_000260255.1 Octodon degus | reverse complement strand
TCGGGGGGCGGGATGGGGGAGGCACTACATTCTGATTTTAAATATTCCTATCAGAAAGTAGGACCTACTTCCTGGAAATTGTATACTAGAAGGGAATTAACAAAAGGTTGCTGTCCAAGTGTTCCATTCATCATTCAATGAAAGTGTAAGGCAACTCAAATCTAAGGCAACTGGCAAATAGCTTAATTGAAGAGCTATACATTTAAATTGATTCTTTTTAATGTAGTGAGTAGTCTTCAAAGACCTGCAAAGCAAGGGAATATGTGGAAAATACCAGCTTTAGGAAAAAGTGAAGTATCTACAGAAGGAACATAAGAAAATGAAGCATACAGAAAAAAAATATAAGCATAAAAGTACTTCATAAGTATTTTGACTTCTTTTCTCTAGCACTGTGTGTTTGTTTGTGACATGGTCTCACTATGTAATTCAGCCTCGCCTTAAATTCACTATGTGGCCTAGTCTGGCCTTGAAATAGTAAAGGTCCTCTTGCCTTAGCTTCCCAAGCCCTGGCAAACAGACTTGCACCACTTACACTTTGCACCACCATAACCAGTTCTCCAGACCTATCGTTATGACAGAAGGTTTTTTTCCAAGGTAGAAAGAAGAGAGAAAAAGATATATTGCTTTAATTTTGGTTTCTGTATCTTATAAAGCTAAGCTGCTCTGGAGGAGATCATCTATTTTTCATCCAGTTTCAAAAATCAAAAGTTGAATCTAGTAAGACGGGAATTTGGTTTGGTTATAACATTGCAAGGTATCTGCATGACAACCGAACAAGGTAGTCCAATTTCTACAAATTTTCCAATATTAAGATAAACCACTTAAGACAAATGGCTATATATTTGGCCTAGACTTGACATTAGATTAACAGACATCTGAAGAAATTTATGAAATTCAGAACTTAATTGCATTACCTTATATACAATAAGAATTTGTGCAAATTGTGTCAATATTCATGTAAGTTTGCATACTGTGTACAGTGCTATATTATTGTATTGGTTGAGTATTATTGTGCTGCAACTATGACATGACTAAACAAGCCAAAGAACATGACCAATCCAAAATTAATAGAGAGAAAAGTTGCCTTCTGTTAGGGTTGTTTATGCCAGAAGAAATTCTAGCTTAATGGCTTGTATTAATAGCCTACAAGTAAAGAGAACATTCCAAAAGAAACAAGTTAATCAATCTTATAACTGTACCTTTAAACAAATGAAAGCATTTAGCAGAAGATAATGAAAATAGTAAAACTCAAAATTAATGAACATATTAACATAAAAATTACTTTACATTTAATAAAATAAATGTTGTAGCATTTTCCATTATATATAGTGTCTAAATACATAGTGGAATATCAAAACAGAGCTTGAATTTATTTTTTTTTTGTTTTTGCTTTTTTTAATCTATTAATCATAGTATAAAATAATTAGGAGATACACTGAAGTCGGTTGTTTAAACAAGTAAAGGCAAGGGTTTGAGCTGGAGACATAGCTCAACAACATAAGCACCTGCCTTGCGAGAACAAGGCCCTGAGTTCTATCCCCAGTACCAAAAAACAGAAAAAAAGGGCAAAGGTTTATCAGTGTACCCTTTAATGTTTCCCAAATTCTAATAAAAATCTAATTAATTACATATAACATAAGTTAAATAACATTTTCATATTATTTTCTTAATCTGCTAGAGTATTACTGTTTTTCAGAAATATTTATACTGCCAGAATATGAGGAGCAAAACAGGAATTTTAAGTATTTTCATTCTTCATGCCAGAATTACTGTCTTTTTCAGAAAACAGGGACATATGATTCAAAATTGAAAGAATTGCTACTATTTGTAAATGCAAATTTAAATAATATATAATTAGCTTTTTAAAAAGCAGAATATATTATGAACATGAAATAAACATTGTGTGGATTTTCACTTCATAGCTAAACACAAAATGGCAAACTATTAGTACTATTATTATTAATTACTCAAACATTTATTAGATGCTTATACAATTCACAATCTGAATTCATCCTCATAAAAACCACATGAGTTAAATATTGCTATCATCCTCATTTGACAGATGAGGAAGACGAGGTTTTAAAGCAGATAAAATAACTTATACAAAGTTAGAAGGCACTGAGGAAATTCATTTTTCTAAACATGATCACCCTGCACAAATACAGAACACTTCTAACACATTAACATGTCTAAAAAGGAAGGTTTTAAGGATAAATAAAATAACAAAATTTAATTGCATGTTATCTAAATATACTAGGAATATTTAGCTTAAATCTATAGATTAGAAAGTCAATTATTTTTACAGTATTCTGTCTAGTACATAAAGAGGTTATCATAATACAACATGAAATACAAAGACAGGAAAGTAAAAAACAATTATTGGATTGCGTTACAATTCAGAACATAGACAATGTGAGCAGTAACACATAGACAGCCTTCTTATCTAGAACAATGCTTCCTTCACTCTCCATCCTTTAATTTCAGCCCTGTTCTTTCCTATTCATTATGCATTTGCATACAAATACATGCACAAACATGGAAATACACACATTCACACAAGAGCACTTCTCATCACAGTATAATGCAATAACAATTGAGCTAAGCATTCAACTGTTCAGTTTCACTACCGATAATTCACATGCTCAAAATTACATGGAGCTCATAGCTACCATATTGGACAGCACTGATATAGTACAATGCAGAAAGTTTAGATTGAGTAGAATTGCACTGGAGACTAGAAGTACTTCCATCCTAATCTTTAAAACCTAAGCTCCAAAGAAGGACAAAATTCATTCCTGAACAGTTTCTGTGTACGCCAGCTTAAAATTGTAATGATTGAGTGTAACTCACTTGTTTGTATAAATTATTGAAATCCATTTTCACCCTGTAAGAATGGACTTAAAAGTATTGCTGGGCATGTGTGCTGAAAGCACATTCATTGATTGCTCAATTACTAGGAAATGGCCCAATGAAAATTGTTGTGCGAGGGGAAAGTGAAAACAAAAGTGAGTCAGATATAAAGTGTATCTGTTGTAATAAAAATGTCAAAACAAAACCAAAAATTAATGTGCAACCCAAAGCAAAAATAATCAAACTCCAGAGATAGAAAGTAAAAAGTCAGATATAGCCTATATTTGTTAATCTAAGCAACCTCCTTGAAGATAACAATATGCAATATAACAATCATTGCTAATCTCCTATCATGTTTTAAAATTCTATATTGTTTTAATTTTCTTTTTTTCCCTTTAAAAAAAGGAAAATATCATGGGACTTTAAACCTCCAGAGAATGTAAAAGACTTTGTTCCAACAAGTATGTGTAAAGACAAATGAAAAACTCCTAGAGCAATTAGGTGACTTGCCTAAGCTCAAATAGCTAGAAATGGCCCTAAGTCTGAAAGTAGGAGTCAAGCTTCATGACCTTTAACCTTAGCTTCTCACTATCTCTTAGAATTAGCATTGCTGAATATAATTGTTCTTTATAGCAGAAAGAAAATAAAAGCCTTTAAATTTAATATCAAAAGTTCATTGTGTAGATGTCCTTTGTTGGTAATTTCTTAAAATGGCTTTAAATTTCAAACTGGTCTGCCATATACATGTCACATTTAACGCAGATTCTATGAAAATTAAACTTTTAATACCATAGGAATTCAGGGCCAGCCAGATAGCTCAGCAGACTAAAGCATCTACTTAAGCAAAGTGCAGAGATTGGGATTCAAACCCGTACCACATGCCCTGCTGGCCCTGCCTCCAGGACGCACTAAAAAGGGGACTGAGACTGGGAATGGTCATGTGCCTATGTCCCCAGTGGTTGGGAGGCTGAAAACATGAGGACCACTACGAGTCTGATCTGTGTAGTGAGGCCCTGTTAGATCCTGAACTAAATACTTTAAGAAAAGATTTTTTAAATCATAGGAAAGTCGGGCTCAGGTTGCTGTGGTTCCATCCCCACAACTCAAGCCAGCCAAATCTGCCCTGAAGGCATTCGGAGCAAAAAAAAATCCTTATAAAAAATAAAAATAAAAATAAAATCATAGGAATTCAGTAAGTTTTGTTCATTAGTTATACATGTTAGACTATCAGCACCAATCTTATGTTTAATGAGTAAATATAATCACTATACGTATTTGCATTTATCAGGAAAATTCTATATTATATACAATTCATATGCACTGATATACACAGAAAAATATTTTAAATGAGTATCATCATAAAACTACTGTGGAAAAAGTAGATCTCGTCCATTCTTTTAAATCACAGGTTTAGAAACTATATAAACAATTATCTGTTTGAGCAAAATTCATAGAGATATGGAGTACAAGAACTGCCAAATATGAGGAATTCTAAGACATATTATCCATATTGCCATTAGCTGTGACAAATTGTGCTTTTAAAATTTTATTGACACTGTCACACACTTGACCTTATTAGGTAGTCTGCTAACATTAACAAGGTCTTTCTTTATCAAAGCCCAGCAGGAATTGAGAAAACGGATGGCTTAAATCAAAATAAATACCTACTAAGCAAGATAGGAGAGTACAGAGCAAGTTAATAAAGTCAAAAAAAGAGAAAAATTTCTAGTAAGTAGTCATTCATCAAGTTTGGAGTTAGAGGGACAAAATAGTATATAGCGTTCAGGAAATAACGCACAGTATGTTTAAATCAAAAAGCATATATAGTGGCTGTGAAGATAGTTCAGTGGTCTAAGCACCTGCCAGGGTAAGCAGAAGGACCCAGGTTTGATCCCTGGCAATGCATGCCATGCCAGGTGTGCTCTGCCAGCTGATGAAGCCAGGCGTGGTTTAACACACTCCTGTGGTGACTGTGCTGGGAAAGCTGAGATAGAAGAATCATTATAAGTCTGAGCTGCGTAATGAGACCCTGCACCAAAATAAATTAATAAATAAATAGTTTTGAAAAAGTATATACAGAAAAGTTCTGAAATATAAGGTAAGAAAAACATGATAGAGACCCAGTCCTAGCCCAGGTTCGGTGAGTGTGCGGAGAGTTTCCTGCTACCCTGCGCCGGCGGG
>NW_004524774.1:1952924-2009065 GCF_000260255.1 Octodon degus | reverse complement strand
TCAATCCCCCAGCACCACATGCCAGCCAGCCCTGCCCCCTGGTGGGCTGAGCTGGCCACACACACACACAAACAAACACACACACACACACACACACACACACACATAAATAAATAAAATTTTTTTAAAAAGAAAAAGAAAATTATAAAATATTGAGACACAAAAAAGGCCTGACACTTTAAAATGTCAGGGTGGATGGAGATTATGGCAAAGTGGAAGTAGAATTGCTAGGAGTAGGTTAGGAGTAGGTTCATGATGGACTGGAGGATGGTGGTGTTTTTAGGGTGAATGCAAAGATGACCACTAGGTTTGTAACATTCTAATTTAGATAACGCTAAAGTTAACTACTGTTAGGATTAGAGTAGGAAAGAGAACATATGGATGTTAAGACTACACTGATAGCAAATTCACAAGTATGATTACAGTCTCAACCCTCAAGAACTACCATGGAATGTATCAAGCTACTCAAAATTAGTTGATATATCTGAGAGCTTATCTATGTAATCATTAGCATCTGTATCAAAAAGTAATGCTTACACAAATTTAATTAAATAATTCCCATATTCTTAAAGATACTAGAAACAGTTTAATTTTTCTTGCTGACTTGGAGGCACCATGAAACATAAGAGTAAATGAGCTTTCCTGTAACACACTAAAGACTTTTGGAGCTATTGAGATGTGTAGGGTCCCTCACCCTGTGACCAAATGAGGTCAAAAGTCATCATTGTTTGCACTCGTTTCATCATTGTATTGTTTTTATCTTCTCTTCCTTATATCCAGTCTATCAGTTGTCCCTTCTTGGTAATCTCAGGATAACAATCTGGAACAAACCCTTTCCCAAGCTTCTCATTTGTGCCTCTACTCTCTTAGAGATGGAAAACAGAAAACACAGTTCATTAAGGAAACAGAAGAAAACAGAATAAATAGGATCTAATTAAAGTCCAAAGAGTTTTTCTTGGCATGAACTTATTTGATGGATATGGTGACATTTCATAGGCTTTTCAAATTGTTTTGTTTTTGGTCCTCATTTATATTTTGAAATCATAAATCATTAAGCAGGTCAGATCTGGATAAGTGAAAACTATTGCACATTTGGAAAAGGTATATTTACTCCTTTCTTTTTGTGAGCCAAATCCAAATAAAACATGGATTTTTTTTTACTATTTTTACCATTTAGAAAACAACTTTTCAAAATATATTAAATCATGTTAATGTGATTCACCATAGTTTTTGAAATATTATAAGGACATGGCTCCTAATTTTAGACTATGGGCACTATATCACTGGATACTAACAATACTATGTCCTTGTCCAATAACTAATTATTAATGCTCAGTATAACCACGGTTTTATTGTGTGGCTAACTAGAAATAATTTTCAGCAAGACATTGGTATTACCTTGCTCTATCTTCTTTGGTGAAATAACCGACACATTAATGTGTCTATTATTTTCTCCCTCTGGGAAGCCCTTCTTATAGCCCATTCTAACGTAATACTGCTTCTTTATCAGAAAAGATTATTTCTAGAAAATTCTTATCCTTCAAAATCTACTTTAAGTATTTCCCCATAACTGAAGCCTTCCCAGACATTTCAGTATATACTCAAATTTGTCTTCTATTGTGTTATCCTTAAGCTTTTGTGTTCTTCTTCAACTAAGAGGAAGGAAACCTAGGTAAAGGTGAGAAGTTTTACACTGGGTTGTGCATAATAAAAAAATGAATGTATTTATCAGTCTACAGCATATTTAGGAAACACTATGTTTAGTTTGGTTAAAAAATAAAGTACAGTTAGGATAGATATATAGCTACTTTCTCTTTATTCAAGAAGAAAGATGTGTACTAATAGTGTTTGTGCAGGATACCATGTCTGCATCTTGTGCTATGAATGACTACTACAAAGATAACAGTATGCAATGTATTAATTGTTATAACTCTCCTACCAACCTGTTTTGAAGCTGTCACACTGCAATTGTTTTCTCAATAAAATTAATAAAAATATTCCAATGTGAAAAAATTAAAAAAAATAAAGTACATATGGGAGAAAGTCTTGAAAGTCAGAACACTAAATAGAAACCATATTTCTTTCTACTTTAATTCTTATTTTTCATTAGTACATGTGTACAGTACATAATGTTGATACTCATCATGGAGAGTTGGTACAATAATACAATTTAATTCTTTCTTTATCCACTTCTTCTCTCCTCCCTCCATCTCTTATTTCCTTTCATTTTTGCAAATGATCTCTCTACTTCCTATTACCTATCTTTTATTTTGCACTTTGTTTATGCTTTAGATTTTTCAAATAAGAGGAAGGCCTGTAATCCCAGCTCTTGGGAGAGTGTAAACAAGTGGATCACTAAGAGTCCAATCTAGTAGTGAGACCCTGAACACCCTGTAAATCCTTCCCTAAAATACAAAAAAATAGTAATAACGATAAAATCTTTTTAAAATGAGTAAAAACAAAAGTAAGAACAAAAATCAGAAACAAGGTAACATACAACAATACATATTGTATTAGTTACTCTTCTCTCATTGCTGGGACAAATACCCAACTCTCAAAATGAGGGAAGGAAAAGTTTATTTAGCTCATGGTTACTGGAGGTTTCAAGACACTGGAGGAGAGGCTGGGGCACTCCCATGTCCAGGATGACCTTCTCCAACATCTCTGAGAAAGCACAAGCTAGCCAGTTTAATGGTCGCACCTCTCTGGCCCCACCCCTCCAGCCCTGTCCTGGTCCTCAGGCCCCCCACTCAAGCCATGTGTTGCTCCTCCAGCCATGTCTACCCCATAACTTACATGAGGCTTTGGGGGGACAATTAGACACAGACCATAACACATATATTACAGATTTTCAAAACAAGAATAGCTGATTCATAATGGTTGAAATATTATCTATTTTATTGTCAAATCTGTTGCTCAGATTAAGAGACATAGTTATGTAAGAGTGGACATATGCTTGCGTATTACCGCTTGCTTTCAAGAAACCTTAAATTTTTGTTATTGGCTCTCTTTGCCTGGAAAGGCAAGGGAAGTTAACACTTCAATATTTTCAAAGAGGGATCGGTCAGTAGTGCCAAGTGATCAAGATTAGGAAGAACGATTCAATCTTAAAAGGGGCCGAGGAGATGGCTCAGTAGAATAAGTGCTTCCCTGCCAAGCTCAAGGATCTGAGTTCAATCCCTGGTTCCTCCCCCCACCCCCAAAAAAATCTTAAATGTAGAAGATTATTGTAGACCTTTTTGAGAGCCATGAGGAAGCTGGGTTGTGGAAAATACATTAGAAAACAAGGAAAGATTATTCTTTTATAGGCATGAACTTCAAAATGAAAAAGTGAGATAAGAGACAAGTTAGAAGCACAAGTCAAGGCGAGGGAGATAGCTCAGTGGCATAGGCACCTGCCTGGTAAGTGCAAGGTCCCAAGTTTGAGACCCAGTATCATCTAAGTAAGTAAATAAATAAAGTTTATCTTTTATCTATTTCATGGACTACTGAAAATAACAAAAATTTTATCACAGATAAAATCTTATTTTAAATTTGAACTGTAAAAATCTAGAAGTTAATAAATTGTCTTAAAAATAGGAATGGAAAGTTATTTACCTGTTATTTAAAAATACTTTTAGTCCTATATTTAACCAGAACTACTTCCTGAGACTCTTATAACATTTTGAAAAGTCTCAGTATATTACTTATATTGAAAAGTCATTTTGTTAAAATACCACAGCAATTATCTTTTGTAAACAAAAGATGAAACTTTTGTTCTTTATTTCTGTGTCATAAATATATTTTTGTACTTCATAGAATAGTCTTCATTCACAGTAAACAGTCCAAATAAACCCACTTCACACTCTTGTGAAAGTAATAGGTTGTGGATTTAACAAATCACTAACTTTTGGTCACTTGTTAAGGTAAGAGATTGCAGATAGTAGCTTGCATATGTTTACACCTACAAGCAATATCCACAATTTCTTGAGTAGTTACCAAGATGTCCATAACTTTTCATATGTTTCTTGTTAAACACTTGACACATTAAAAATTCCATTCTGACCAACTTGCTGTGAGCTACCAAATGTCAATACCATCCCAGTGTAGTGGAGCCACCACTTTAAGGACAGGTAAAGAAAGCAGTACACAAATTGCCTTCATAAAAATCTGAATTCAGGTCACACTTCTCTTACTTAAAAGCTACGTGATTTTGAGTAGGTTACTTAGCCTCCTGAAAATTTATTTTCTTGACTAGTAAAATGGAGATAATGATATATACTTCACAAAATGTAGTTCTAAAAAATTCATTTTAAAAGGTTTCCTTAAATATGTAAATATACTTGGCCCAAGGATGGGAAGCTGATTATAAAATATAATGAAAACACTGAATAAAAAGGAAGTACTTCACTCTTACTATATAAACTTTGCAAGATGTTCAGAAATTTAGACATTTTCACTGAAACAGTTATAGGCCAAATCCCAGGAGCAAAGGCAAAACTTTGAAAAAGTTAACTAAAAGAGACAGTTTTCAATTTTTCAGTACAGGTATGAAATTTCATTGAGATTAAATTTCACAATAATGACAAATATATTAAATAAAGGAAAATAGGAAAAATCCCAGCTTTTTAAAAAACACATTTGACTTAAAAAGCATATCTTAAACATTTATCTTACTATAAATTTGTCACACTACCAATGATCTTTAGCCAAGGCAGTTCATCTGTCTGACAGATTCTCAAAGTGGTTCAAAAAGATACCAGTATTTCATAGTAAGGAAGTAAAAAATTAACTGTGTTAGTTTCATATCAAATAAGAAATTTTAATATTTCAACACTCAATACTGAACAATTTGATGAAATTAAATATGAAACAATGTTCTCTCCTACATGACCATACAGAAATTTAAAAATCTTTCAAAGAATCATTTCCATGTTGCATTAAAGGGGATACACTGTCTAAAAGAATGAGATTATGAACAGAGATCAGGAATACAAGGTATCAAATTCTGCTCCTTACAAACTAAGTGATTTTACACAAGTTAATTAAATTCATTCAGCCCATATCTCTCATAAGCAAAATGGAGATGATAGTAGCACCTATAAAGTTGAGCTGGGTAATTAAATCAAATGACATATGCAAGTTAAGGTATTTAATTTATCTAATATAAAACAGTCAATAAACATGAGTTCAACTTACCAATATTATAATTTGCCAAATGTTATAAATACAAGCAATAAACATGACTTTAATTTGTCAAATATTATAATCTGCAAAAATATTTTATATATATAGGCAATAAACATGAGTTCTTGTCCCGCAAGAACAAAGTTATTTTTCATAAAATGGGGCATTTCTTGTAAACATCTAATGAAAGACAGCATGTTTCTTGTTTTATTTTTCTTAATAAAACAACTTTATTAAACCTATATCATACCATACAAATTGCAAATTTGTTTTCTTATTTTCTATTTTGTTTCACTTTGTTCTTTTTGTTTTTATTTTTTGTTTCCTAGGATTGAACTCAGGACCTTGCACTTGCCAGGTAGGCACTTAAGCCACTGAGCTACCTCTCCAGCCTTTTTTGTTATTTTCTGAAAGAAATATTTTGTGAAGGCTATTGATGTACCCTGGCATAGGGTTGTAACTCAATCACCCCTATTTTTGTGAATTAGACCTATGAATAGCACAAAGAGACAAAGATCATTTTCTTAAATTTCTACAAAAGGCCCACAGACTTCACTAACATATTTTAGGATAACACATTGACTCAATTGCTTTCCCTTTGGCCCTGATTACCTCTAAGTCCTTAACTTCTGAGTTCATTACATTAAGTAGTAAATTATGATATCAATGACAATCATAAGGGCCATATTCATACTAATTCACTAATAGTTTTCTAATTTTAAATATTAAAACTTTCAACAGAAGGAATTTTACTTTTACATTCCTTTGTATTTAAACACCAGGTAAAATGGAGTAGGATATCATACAAACAAGTGCTCTAAATATAGTTTTAGATGCAACTGAAGACAAAATTAACTGACCTGCAATTGCAAGGCTTCATGATTTTCTAATCCTTCCACAATTGGTGAAAATCGCTCCCTGTTATTTCTTTCTGCTGCAGTAGTTATAGCTCCTAAAAGTTTATCCAGACTGTAGAGAAAAAAAAGTGGTAAAAAAGAAGAAACAGAAAGCAGACTCTCTCTCTCTCTCTCTCTCTCTCTCTCTCTCTCTCTCTCACACACAGACACACACACACACACACATATACTATTAACATGGCTTATTCCTTCAGTCTTACCTGTTTGGTTTTTGGTATTAGAGTTTATACAGACAACTATAATTTTTAAAATTATAATTAAATGGTTTTGAATGAGAAAACTGTGTATAGATATATATTTAATGATACAAAGTTTCAGAATATGAATATATTGTGAAATGGTAAAATCAAGCTAAATGACATATATACAATGGCACATATATATATGCTTGTATATGTGTTACACTAAATCTACCCTTTAAGTTAATCTCAAATACACATTATTTTTAATTATAAGCATCATAATGTAAAATAGATCTCTTGAAAAAATTTGTTCTCACTTGAGAAAATTATAACTATTACAACTGTGTTCTTGTGAACATATTTCTAAAGGTAAATATTGATAATGTCAAATAACTTAAAAATTCAGAAAAATTTTGAACATAATTTTTCTGGGAAAGAGTTTGAGAAGAACATTTGATTATATAACAATATATTGAAATTTTAGGTTATGAAAATATGTGTTAATAAAGATACCAATATAATTTAAACACAAAGTGCTAGAAAGAATGAATTATACAATAAGAATAAGGAACTTTCTAAAAAAGACATTTCATTTAATTAGAGATTCATCTCTATATAGCACAAAAACTTTATTTACCAGAATAAAAGTATTGGTAAAAATCTCTACAATGTTAACATCAAACTGCCCTACCACTGTATAATTTTCCACTATGAAAAAGAAAAGATAATGTTTAATATTTGTTTCACTTTTTCAATTGTTTGTCCCTTTTCTCTTCATAATTTCTTATACATTTCTTTCTTCTTTCAATTTTACATGCATGTATCTGTTAATGTGAATAACTGGAAGACAATACTATGCATTACAGTAGATAATGTGAAATTTGTATTACTCTGTTAGGTGAAATTCTGTATCAGTTGCAAATTTTCTGTTTCAGTGCTATTTTGTACTCTCTTTTTAAAAAAAATTAAATTTTTTATTAGAACATGTTTGCAGTACATAATGACTACATCCATAATGGGAAATTGGTACATCTCAATTTGTTCTTCTTCCTCTCTATCCTCATGTTTTTACTTTATTTTTATATTCATTGATTTATTTACCTATTTATTTTTTGCAGTACAGGGATTGAACTCAGGACCTTGCATTTGCCAGGCAAGTGCTTATTCCACTGTGCTATCTCCTGGGCCTGTTTTTTTTTATGGTTTCCTACTTTTATCAAATTATATCTGTAGGGATAATTAAATTATAATAAGAAAAAAATAAAAAAGAAAAAAATATAGTAAATATATCAGTCTAGGTTGTGTTTTATGAATTATATATTGAAAAGTTAAATAAGAAGAAAGATGTTTCTTATTCATGAACTAATTTTTCTATTATGCCTACAAACATCTTACTTTTGCATATTCAACCTCATTTATTCTCATTAAGTTACAGATAATATGTTTGTAATGTTTGTCTTTTGAGCTTTGAGTACAGTAGCCTACACTAAGCAATATCTTATTTTATTTTAACAGTTATGGGAAAAATACCATATTAAAACTTTCTTGGAGCCGGGCAGATGGCTCAATGGAATAAGTGATTCCCTGGCAAGAGCAAGGGCCTGAGTTCAATCCCCGGTTGTGCCCCCCCCAAAAAAAAATACTTTCTTAAATCTTTGCATGGTCATGTTCTGATTTAAATTGAAAGTACTACTGTCACATAAAATATTTCAAAGAAATATTTTAATTCATGTCCAAAGCACATGTCATTTGTATCATTGTGATTTCTACTAAACTGGATTATTAATAACATTGTACTAAAATTCTGCTTCTGATTCACTATTATTCCCATAAGATATGATCCAAAGCATATTCGACAACACTTGCTGACTTCATAATACACACACACTTAATAAATATAACAACACATTATTCTAATACCGTTCTGAGATGTTAGTTCATTACACATGACAAATAATTATTTTGTTTTCATAGACAAGTAAAGTACATTCTGTTATAAAGTTTTAGCATGAAATAAAGGCAACTATTCTATTCAATTAAGGAGGTTAAGATTGCCGGATATGCAGCTTAGAATGTATGTGTATAAATATATACATATATACATGCATATATATATATGTATTTGTCAAAACAACTGAGCTTTGCCCATGTTTGTAATGATTGCTTTACCTTCAGCAATGTAAAATTCTATTCATTTATTTTGAACTCATCTTTGAAGAATTTCCCATCAAGAGTCTATTATTTTAAAGCTGTTTTCCATAATATCAACCAAATGGTAAATTATAAATAGACAAGATAAAAATTTCAATCAATAATTTTCTAAGCTCTATTACACTTTTCATGCAATTTATTTAAAGAAACAGAACAAAAGTAAAACTGATTTCAAGTGTTATTTTCTCTGTAGTAAATACAGCAATACTTACATGTTCTCTTCTCCGACAATGCAAATAGCAGAAAGTATTTTTACTATTTCAGTCATCATGTTGGGTTGTTTGGGATCAATTGCTCTTGCCAGTAGTAAAAGACTTCTTTCATCTCCTAGAATTCTTTGCAATCCAAACTAAAGGAAAAAAATTGCCAACAAATTTAGAATGTCTATGGAACATATCAAGAAAGCAACGTAAAATGATTTTAAACAAACTTTACACCCACACTAAGGTCCTACCCCAAAAATATATACCCTTTTCAAATACAATTAGTTATCTTTTTGTTTAGGCTGACTATATCTTAAGAGTTTTTGTCCATTGTTCAGGCGTGATCTTCATTAGTCCACCTTACAATTTCCACAAAACTTTGAGAGAAACATGGGCCCAATAAGCACTTCATCAACAAAGACAATTTAAAACTCATACTAATATGATTTTCTAATACAATTCTATACCATTGGGTGTTCCTGCTGAAGTCTGAAAATCAAGAGTTAAATTATCCAACAAGTTTGCATGGGAAATTACAGCGAGTAAAAAATTTAAACAACTAATTATATACTATACACCAGTGAAAAATCCAATCATTCTTGGTATAGATTTTCCGTATCTTCCTGTTCTTATTCTTCCCCTTTGTACAAAGGTTATGAATTCAAAGATAAGAGACCTGAATATTATTAAGTGTCATAGTCAATAGGCAGACAAGACACCATTTTCATTCATTTTCTAGGCATGAATCCATATGTGTATGTAAACACATACACACACATACATACACATATTCTACCAAGTAGATAATAGATAAAAGTCTAAAAACAGCTTAAATCATAACTTTCTCTTATGCTGAAGAAGGTAATGTTTTCTTTCCTCTAAGTCCCCCAAGTCATTTCTTATGAAATATGGTTGTTTCTTTTTACATTCTATTGGTGAAATCTGACAACGTTTCATCAGAACAAGATTTTCATTTCAAGCTAACCTGTAGTTAAGTATCAAACATATGAACAATAGCTTGGTTCTTAGATTAACTTCTACAGGAATTTGGAGGAGGGAATCATTGCTAAAGCTTCTAAATGTCACATTTTCAGGAAAAAGATTTGTTAATATACAGTTATGTAACAGTTTTTAATAACTTTTAACATTATTTCTCTGTTTTTCAGTAACAGTGTCTAAAGAATACAATTTTTATGTTGATACCTGTGAACCAAGCAACTGTACTGAAGATAGCAATGTGTAATAAAACGGTCATGCTAGGAATGCCTGTCATTCTGGTCTTCTAAATACATACTTCTTCTCATGACATATCAATTATTACCATGCTGTCTCTCAAATAAAAATTTGGGTTTTTTTAAAACAAAGAATACAATATTTAAGGTTAATATGAAATCACCTTAGGGAATTACTGCAAGATGCCACTTTGCCAATATGGCCTAGCATCTGTCTTAGTTCAATTTCCTTTCATAAAACCAAACAAAAAAATTTATCTAGAAGGTGAGTGAGGTGACTGTCTTTGTGAGCTATTCAATATAGATGGTGGTAAAAGATGAAGAGAAGGAATGCTATTTTTAAGTAATCTAACTTCTTGTGGCCACAAAATATAACTGATCTTTTAAGTCATTCCAGATTAAAATTCACTTCCTAGATTTGGACAATTTATCCTAACATGAAATGAATATTTCACTGTATATTTATATCTTGGATACATAGTTATGCTCATTGTTTTAAATGCCTATAATTTTAAATATCAATTTATTCAAGTGCTGAGGACCTATATGTAAGATATAAACATTATCTAAATAAAACTTAACCTTAGCTTAGGTTAAACAAAGAAAAATCATTAGTTCTTCGAAATTGACAATCTCTTTAGGAAAAAAATGTGTTGATACATCAAAGAGTATCTTGTAAGAAAAGTTTCTTTGAGAAATTTGGCTAATATAAATTTCTCTAGTGACTATCCTGGTTATGATTAGTTGATCTAGAAAGCTGAAGAATTTAACACAAGCCAATAAGAATGTAAAACAAAGAGTCTTAGAGTTCAATTTATGCAAAAGGGGACTGATTAGCCACAGAGGACAAGGTATTTTCCAAGGGCAGCTTATTAGTGGCAAAGTGTAAACTTTTCTATTTTTATTTTTTTTCTGTATTTAGGACAGGGTCTACAAGGTTTATAGGGTGTCACTACGTAGATCTGACTCATAGTCATTCTCCTCTTTTCAGCCTCCCAAGCACTGGGATAACAGGCACATGGCACCATTCCAGTCTCAACTGCTGTCTCAGCATGCCCGGGGGGGCGGGTCCAACACAGCATGCGAGGGATCAAACTCTGGCTGCTGCACTCTGCCAAAGCAGGCACTTTAGTCCCATGAGCTAGCAACCCAGCCCTCTATTTTTTAAAAAGAATCAAAAAATAGCTTAAAAATGGAAACAATGCAGAATTTCAGTAAAAAAATTATAGGAATTCAATAATTATAATTATATTGCATATTGCTTTCAAATTAGTTGTTCAGATTACCATATGCATGCAAATTGAGTCCAAAAATATAAAAATTAAAAAGTAGAGAGAAAAAATTAAGCATTAACTGCTACTTTCAATAGACCAGCACAAATCAGCAGTACAATTATCCAACTTAACCTATATGTATGTATGTATGTATGTATGTATATATATGTATGTATGTATATATATATATATATTTCTTTTTTCCTTCCCGCTTTCTTTTTTCCTTTCCCATATCTAAGTTGTTCCTTCCCTAAGTCTTGATTTCTCTTACTGTATTCTCCTTTCATTCTATCATTCTTTCTCCCAATTAAAGAAAGATATCCATCCCGACCCATTGAGAAGCAGTGCACAGTACACATGCTTTCTTGTTAGGTATCAGATTCTGTATAACGTATAGCCAATGAATAAAGGTGCAGAAATTGAGAAATTCTGCACTATTATCAATTTTTCTATTCAAAACATCAAGAGGGCTAGAGAGAGAGCTCATTGACATAAGCACCTGTCTGGCAAGCCCAGGGTCCTGTGTTCAACGCCTGGTACCACCAAAATAAAAACAAAAATAAAAATAAATAAAACAAAGGCATCCACAAATACTATAATAATTATATCCTATTCAGCAGTCCACTATCAAGTATCTATGGCATGTGTCAATATTTTTTGCTCATATATGTATCTTATAAATGTAGTGATATATAATTGCATATGCACAACATAGCACATCACTTAAATATATAATCTTAATGCACTACCTGTAGCATTAAAGCAATAGCTATAAATGTCTCATATGGCAAGTTTCTTGTTATTGTTATAATTATTTCTATTCTATTAAGCTATAATTATTTACTTCCATTAAATATTTTAAAATTATTAAAGCACTGTCTAGGTAATTAATAATTAAGTGAGTTATAGTTATATAGAGCAGATAACTTCTAAATCAATAACAGAAACATTCTAAAATTCGGGTATTCCTAGTGTTATACACATACAAAACTAAAATCTCTGCTAAACTTACAGATATAATTCATTTATGTTAAGTCACCAACATTTATTGAACATAAAAGAGAAATCTTAAACTTGCAACATTCTTAGCAAAAAATGTCAAACCTTACCCTTTAATTTTTCTTTGCAATAGGATAAAAAGTATGGAAATGGCATTCAGTTCATGACATTTAAATTTTTCTACTACTATAAAGAAAAATAAGCATTACCTAATTTGATAACAAGATGAATATGTTTGCATGACTGAAAAGTCCACCAATAAATATAGTGTGATATATATTTTAAATAATATGAAATAAATTTTTGATTACTGGCATCATAAAAGCCCTTTTGTAAAGTGAATACACACCTATTTTATGTGTTTCAGACTTTTAAACTGTCAGCCAAGCTCTCCCATTTAGTAGCAGAGGCATAAATATTACTTACCTTATTATTCATAAATGCTTTGAGGCACTGAATTAGTTTATATTGATTCTTCTTGTCAATATTTTCTTGCCTAAATAAGAAAAAAAAAAGAATAACCTGTCATGCTTAAACATTTTCTTCTTTGGCAAAATTTTCTAAACGTTTATTCTTACTGTTTTTTGTCCAGAAGCTTTTCCAGCACATCCAGTAGCAGTCCAAGACCTTCATGGCCAAAGTTGTTAACCCAGCTAAATGATAAAAAAGAAAGTGTAAATAATTTCATATATTTAAAACATTATTTAAATTGAAATTTTGGTTTGCAAATCTGAAAGTCTTGTTCGAACTCTATGAGTATGACTAAGAAATTTTCATTTGCATCTCAGAACTCCCTCCATATTTTTGATCACTTATATAGCACTGCCTTGTTTGTTTTACCCACAACATATGCTTAGGCCTGAATTTACGAGTTAAATTTTTCTTCCTTTTATTCACTCCCCTGAATCAATTCCTCTTCCATTCTTACTGATATTAACAGTATTATTACACTTTCAATCCTTTAGATTTCTAATAGTAGTATAAATGTTTGGTCTATCATTCTCTTTCACCTTTCCATTTATTCTAAGACAACAAAAATAAACACCCTTATGGAGCTTAATATGTAAAGCGAGGCAGACAGATGGTTAACAGCAATATAATCAGTGTTTTGATGCACTGAAGAAAAATAACACTTGAGAAATGCAATAAAAGCAGTGCCAGGATGTTATCTTTAATGCCTGATCAGTGAAAGATCTTTCATAAAAGATGCTGTTTGAGGAGAGCCCTGGAGGATGTAAGTAGTTTCCCAGTTGAAGAACGAAGGATAAACTGAGCCCTGACGTATTAGCTACTGGCTTGTATTGTACAGGAATGGTCAGGAGACCAGGGTGCAGGAGCTGAGTAAGCAAGCTTGAGAGAATGGCAGAATGTATTTAAATACATTAAATCCTCTGTATGGGAGAAACCTGAAAGACAAAGCACTTGATTTGACTTTCTAGCATCTAGACACAAGTGTTCTGCTTCTAGAATGACTTTGCCAAATGACCCCTCCGTGTTTTTCACTGTCTATTCCAACAATCTAGCCTAAATTACTTTTCCCTTAATATGCCTGGAAACTCCCAGTGGGGTCTCTCTAGCCAAATTATTTTATCTTGTGCACTTTATAAAATGCCAAATTAAGTTGCACTCAAAAACAGACTTCTCTATAAAATGTTACCCTGAATTACTGAACACATTTAATCCTTTTTTTTTTTTTTTTGCGGAACCGGGGATTGAACTCAGATCCTTGCATTTGCCAGTCAAGCGCTTATCCTACTGAGCCATCTTCCCAGCCCCACATTTAATCCTTTGACCCAACATTCTGATCTGACCTTAATGTACCTTTCAAGATGCAGACATTATATAGCACATGTGTCAATAAGCTTAGGATGACAACTCCTGTTACCTTCCAAACACTTTATGTCCTAAATTATTTGAAATAATTCCTAGAAGAAAATCCCAACACCATCTCTCCAAGGCTTCAAGTCTCAAGTTAGTCATTTTGAGTCATTAATGTTTTTCCCCTGTACATTCTCTAACCAAATACTAGTTGCTCTCCCTTTCAACTCCCATGTGATTTTTGTTTTCTACTATCTGACATTATGATTCATGCCATCCTTTTCTTACACACAAATCTGGATTATAAATTCTCTAAAGACAATATATTACTTGCTTTCCTCTTTCTAGCTCCAAGAACACTTAGCAGAGGGGTTTATAATCACTAAATAAATATATACATACAGTCAATGCTAAAAGAAATTTTCTAACTTAAATTTAATTAAATTTACTAGCTTGGATGGCTAACAGCACAAGCTGCCTAATAATGCCCAAGAACTCATACATACATATGTAGCAGCAGACTTTCTATGGAGCACTGACATCTCTCTCTCTCTCTCTCTCTCTCTCTCTCTCTCTCTCTCTCTCTCTCTCTGTGTGTGTGTGTGATACATGGAGTTGAACCTGGGTCCTCATGCATGCATGCTAGCCAAGTGCTATACCACTGAGATACACTCCTGGCTCTTATGTTACAGATTTAACCCTATTTAAGCATAACATTTAAAGACTGTTTCTATTCCATAATCTTTAAATTATCTTTTTCAGGGGCGAGGGAGAGGGCTCAGTAGAATAAGTGCTTCCCTGGCAAGCACAAAGGTCTGAGTTCAATCCCTGGTTCCGCAAAAAAAAAAAAAAAAAAAAAAAAAAAAAAATTATCTTCTTCATACCTATCGAAGGTAAAGCTTACCAATATAACTAGGACATTTCTAAGCAAATATCAGTAAGAGTCATCAAATCACTGAAGAAAATATCTTAAAAATAATTTAGATTCAGAACTAGTCACATCTCCAATACATATGGAAACTCTTTTTAAACGTATTCTAATTTCCATAATGGAAATGAGAAAAATCAATATGGCATTGTAATGATAATTGGCAGTGAGCTACTCCTTTATCGAGGCATGTAATCACACAGTGCAATGAGCTATTTTCTCTCAAGGCTCTTGATAATCAGTGAAGTGGGTGGTGCTAGAGGAATAGAGAGACATCAAGTCTAAGTATAATATGCTGCATTTAATCTATCACAAAGAAAATTCAATAGATAGGATTATAATACAATGTATTTTACAGCTACGTTAACAGAGGAGGAATTCTGATCATATGTATACATTCAGCCCTCAATATCTATTTTGGCATTTAGGAAAAAAATATATTTGTGATTTTTAAACACAAATTGTTTTTAACTTCTGAATTTTACTTAGATTTTCCTGAATCTAATGTTATGAATACTATTAGGATTATTTCTTTCTTGTTTTACAGAATTGTCTAATATTAGAGCATGACTCATATGTACTTACTTGACTCAGTTACCCACACATCAGGGTAGCCAGGTGCTAATGTGCAGTCTTGGAAGCAAGGTGACAGGTCAGTGTTGCCCTAACCCATATCTTCTAATAAGCATGTGTGAACTGCATAGCAGGGAGAGCCATGCTGCATGTTGTTGCCTGGGATTGAGCCTTAAAAAAGGGGTTGCGATATCTCGGTTTCAAAAATTACACATGACATCTGAAGCACAGGTCCCAAAATAATAGATAATGCCTTGAATTGTGCTATGCAGATTACACTTTGTGTGTATCCCTCTCTCCACACATTTCAGAGGGCATCTCATGCCTCCTCTCTAGCCCAGCTCATCCCACACAATTTCTGCCCCAGCTCTGCTCACTCATTTCAGGGCCACACCCTCTTGATGAATTAATAAATCCTGGGTTCAGCCCTGAATCATAGCCTTTGTTCTTGATTAGCCATCTTACTAGCTGTATATATAGGACCCCTTTGGCGCCCCACAACAACAAATATATCTTAATATAGTTATGCTTGCTGTGGGTTGCACTGGAGGTGGTAGGGTGGAATTAACTTGCTAGAATTACACTATAACTTTTCCATGGGATTACAAATATAAACTTCCTGGATCGCACCAGAGAAGGCCCACAATAGCCATGAAATGATAAAAGTTTAAAAGCAAAACGTTGGCTCCTGTATGTGGACAGGATTTATGACACTACATCATTGGAAGTATAAATGAGTTCCTCAAGATCTATACCTCAAACCAGCAACAATAACATCATTCGGAAATCTGTTAGAAATGCAAATTACTGGCTCCTGCCCCAGAACTATTGTGTAATGAATAACTGGAGGAATAAGGGGGCAAGTTGTTATTTTAACTATTTTTGATAGTGATTCTAGTGTTTTCTCACATTTCAGAATTATTGTGAAATAGGGAAATAATTTGCAGAGCAGTAGAGGAAACTTTTCTTGGCCAGGACTCAGAGACATAACTGGAGATCACTTTATGTACCCTCAAAGCTATACCATCCATGCTCACTGCCACAGGGCAGATATAGGAATCCAGTTGAAGCAGATAAAATCTTGGTGTATTTTATAAAGCATGCAAATTCCACCTTTAAGTTATTCTGTACTAAATAGAAACCTAGAACCATAAGAATGCACTTTGATACTGAATCACAAATCTAACTCAGGGACTGCAGATGAACACACAAAGACACATAATTTTGTCTGCAGTATCTCAGCCTCAAAGTAAGAAATTGAAACATATCATGGACCTTACATATATAAGAGGTATAAGCAGAGAATACTAAGTAACCAAAAAGAAAACTTGAAGGAGAATTATCTTCTATGGTTTCTATAACCTCCCTGAAACACACATTGTCTTTCCTTTTAATTGAGGTATAACTTACATACAGTGCACTTCATCATTTTGACCAATTATGTCACCACCCATACAAACAAAATATATAATACTTCCATCACTCCAAATTATCCCCAAATCCCCTATGCAGTTAAATTCCTTTGTGCTTTCAATCCCATGACAACTATTTATCTGACTATTGTCCCTATAATTTTATTTTTTTTCCAGAGTGCTTTTGAAACTAGAATTGTAGAGTCCAAAACCTTTTGTGACAAGCCTCTTTCACTCCCCATAACACTATCATATATAATCACTTAGTTGTATGTGTAGTAATTCATTCTTTGGTATTACATGGATATACCGCATTTTATCTGTGCATTAGCTGATGCACATTTCATTTGTCTGCAGGTTGAAATAAAGGTGAATAAAAGTGTAAACATTTGTGTAGCCATCTTTTTAAATTTCTTTTTTAAAATACCTAGGTTAGGATCACATGGGTCTTACATTTAATTTAGAAAAACAACAACTGCTTTTTAATGTGGTCAAAGCTACACTGTGTGTGTATCTCTCCATGACTAGATACATAAATATATGTTTTCATTATTTAACAGTTTAGTTCATTTCTTATTTAAGGAAAGTCCTTTACAATCCACTCCTATTCTTAAACTTTTGAGATACATAAGAATTCTACTAGTTAATGCTAAGGAAAGATAGCTAGAGACTCCAACTAAATACTCCAGTCAATATTTAGGAACATAAGCTTCTCAGCAGGAATAGAGCCAAAATATACTTTATACAGTTTGGTGAAGGGAGAATGGTCTATATAGTACACGGTCTTGTTTTGAGCCATAAGCATCTTATTGATTTTATGCTATCAAATTAAAGAGCTACTTTGATATGATACATACCTAAACTGCTATTTGCAGTCACTTGTCAGGTGACTATGTATAACAAATGAACTACAGACCAGTCAGGAAGATTAATGTCCAAGTAAGCAATAGGTCATATTTAGCTATAAATTCTTAAAAAGAAGCAAGGAAAAGTATCTTCAGAACAAAGAACAACACTGAGACATTATTTTAGGATTATGTGTATAAAGGTTTGGTTGCACCTATTGGGATTAAATATCTATGTATGTTGTTTAATGTTAATTTTTAAATTTTTTCCATAATGTTATTAAAAGTTCAGGATAATATTCTAAAACCTATAAATCAATAATATTACAAACCTATATGGTGGCATGGTTAAATGAATAAACTTCACACAAAAGCAGATCTATGTTTCAATCCCATCATTACATGCTAGCTGGATTATTTCTTGATCATCTACTTAAACTCTTGGAACTTGTTTTACAATCTTCATCTTATCTAGGAATTAGATTAGTGTCTACACCCTATAAAGTGACTACTAAATGGATTTATGTAGGTGAAACATCACAGTGAAGCTAGTATTATTTTTCTAAGTGTTTAAAACTGAAATTTGAATATTCTTTCAATTTATAACACAAAGTACAACATGAATGAATTTAGGTATACATTAAAACTTCTCAGGTGCCAGATCAATAGCTCAGCAGTGTAAAGCACTTGCTTAGGCAAGCACAGGGACCATGGTTCAATACCTGGTACCTCATGCTGTGCCAGCCCCACCCAGGGCACACTGAGCTAGCCACTGAAACCAGGCATGGTGGCACATTCCTGTAATCCCAGCACTGGGGAGGTTGAAAACAGGAGGATGACCACGAGTCTGAGCAGCATAGTGAGATCCTATACCAAAAAAAAATCTCTTCAGTAAGACCAACAATTACCCTTTTGCTATTTAATCATAATTTTATGAAATAAGAAGACTATGATCTCCTACTAGACTTCATCTAATAGTTGATTAGATATATCTGGTATTCACATTACCTCATGAGTTTTCTTTAACTTGTTATTATTCAGAACTTTGTTTATATTTAATTCTAACTGTAATTAACACTGGACAACTCACATCAGAATAATCTTGCAAATTACAATAGTGCATGTGTGACACAGAAAGAGGAAATAAAAGAGAATTTATATGTCATATACCATCCTGACAGTAATAATTATAACAAAATATATTGGATTTAAATGATCACTTACCCCAATTTTTCAAAAATTTTGGTCATTATTTTTCAAGGGCCTACATATATTAACCAGTATGATCAAAAAATAAACTTGCATTTCATTGATGTATCAGAGAGTTCAATTAATACTAGATCCAAGATAAAGCAAGATTTTCTCCCAGGATAGAGAGACAGACAGAGACAGAGATCCCAGGGGTGGAGGTGAAGAGACTCACTACAACTGTACCTACCCTGTTAAAGGAGAAAACAAAATGCTACTCTCCTCAGAGCTATGTGAAGGATAACCTATCAGTTTCCAAAACCTTAAAATTTTATTCATAAACAAGATATTCAGACTCTAAATTATTGACTTACATTTCATGTCAATATAACCTGAAGATTTAGAGGGCAGAGAGCAATGATTTCTATGCATTATATACAATACAGACCTAATACAATATACTAAATAAATTTCTACTCCTTATTCAATTGTCCATATTATAACTATTTTTCAAATACAGGTAAAGCTAATGTTGAAAAGTTCTACACTGCAAATCCAATTTGTCTCATCTGAAGGAATCCATTATTTGTCATGTCATCACTTTAGGATTATTTGTGCATTACTAAAGGCACAAATAGAGAGTTATGTGTCCTGCACAAAGGATTTTGTTTTTCCCCTAATGGTGTACTATTCCCATGCATAACTTCCTACTATGACCCAAATCACTGGAAGATCAAATAAAATGATTGCTGGTTCAAAGTTGCATGGGGGATTTATGAAAGTTACTGAAATTATACCGTATGAAAAAACTAGTTCAAATAGCTGAAGAGACTGAAATTATGGTGAATGCTATAATTGCTTTTGTAAGAAAATATCTCATTTTATTACCAGTAATGTCAATGTAATGTCTCTCAACAGAAGTAAAACTAAAACTTAGTTATATGCCCCCAGGTAATTAAAACCCATGTGTGACCCAACACAATATTATACATTCAGTCTATGGAACAGGGTCCCTAAACAGTAGTCAAAGAAAACAGTATTTTCAGCGTTGATAATTTGTTTAGCTAAATCAACTTCGTTTCAACTATCAATATGCAAATCAATAAAAATAAAATACATTTAATAGAAGGCTGCCTTTGCCAGACATTTTCACACAGCCTTTGAAGCACATGGTGCACTGGTGGCTTAGTGACTTCACCTGATTTGTGGAAAGGCTGAATGCATCAATTTCCAGCTCTTTCTCTCAGTGGTTTTGACTTCAGCGCTGTGATAGATCACAATTTTCTTACAAAATGCCAAAGAACTTCCATCTTCCTTTCTGGCTGCATTCTTTTTATTTTTATCAGTGACAACAGAAAGATCCTGCTCTGTTTTATGCTATTTGGACATTTTTAAGTGTTCCTTACAAAGGAGGAAGTATGCATTCTTTCTAGGTGTTTATATTATATAAAAAGAAATTTCTCCTCAATGTCTATAATCTTCAAATGTTCAAGTTACATAGAAAAACCTTATGGTAAGACTTGAAGTAAAAATTCTCTCCCAAAGTGTAAAACTTTCTTATTCATTAAAATTAATTTTTTAAACTGTCTGCATTAGAGATGGTCTAAGAAATGATTTAAGCCTGAATCTGCCTAAATGCCCAACAAGGAGTATAGTACAAGTATTTATTCTGCCACCGGCCATTAAAAATTGTCAGAAAAGACCAACAGAAGGTCTTCCACCTCATAGTTATGATTAGAAAATTATTTAACAGTGAATATAAATGTAACTAGATTCTCAATCTATAATAAATAGGAGGAAGCAGTAGGAAATAGCATTCCCAAATTCAAGCAAAATCCACCTATATTTTTTTAGTATGATGAAATTATGAATATAATTATGTTATGATATTTATTAAAGCAGCCTTCTTCATGGCATGGCCAAACTTATAATACAATGGTATTGGTTTATTTTCCTAAGTTAAGTAATACAGTTATAGTACTACTGAGTACTCAGCAGGACATTCAATTTCTTTTAATTTAGTAGAATTCAATTAAAATTAACTAACTCAAATAAATCACATTTGTAATCTGTAAGCCCTGAGAGTGAAAGCAAACTGACACTAAGTTTATCTCTCATGAGTAAGGTAAATAAGAAATTCCTCAAATGCAATGAGAAAAAAGACATTAGCACATGCACTCCTCACATAACCTTTTTCCCCACCTCATTTTTTGTATTATACTGTCTGATTCAGGTGGGTAGCAGAGAAGTTACATGAATTTCTTACAATGTATGAGGGGTAAGGAAAAAAAGTAATTTCTATTTGATGCCTGTACAATGGAAATACATGGTCTTTCTCACATACCAGGTGCAGTTCCCAAACATAATTCAAGACACCTTGCACAATGTGAGAGTGAAATGGACAAAGATCAAACAAAATGATGTATATTCAAATGTTTAGTGCAAAAGAACTGCAATCAAATCTAAAAAGAACTACTTCCTTGGGTCAACATTATGTAAATTAAAAATTTTTTGATAAGTTCAATTTTTTTCTCAGACTTTGATTTTCTATGGCATTTTTTTTGCATCTTTCTGGTTTACTTTCATATAATATTTGTAAATCCCTCTCACCCAAAACTAAAAAAGTTACTGCAGAAATTGTTTTTCTGCATGTATGTGCATGGCTATCTGCTTTATTTGCATTTATTGTACTTATTTTATTTCATTTATTTATAGGCAGGGTCTCATTATGCAGTTTGGGTTGACCTTGTGCTCACTTTTGTAGCCCAGGCTGGTCTTAAACTTGTAATGATCCTCTTGCCTTAACCACCCAAGTGCTGAGATTACAGGTGTGTGCCACTATGTCTGGTTCCTATTGTATTTGATTGATTGATTGATTGATTGATTGATTGATTGATTGATTGATTTTGCGGAACCGGGAATTGAACTCAGGCCCTTGCGCTTGCCAGGGAAGCGCTTATTCCACTGAGCCATCTCCCCAGCCCCTCTATTTGTTTTAAACTGACAAAAATGTATATAATTATCGTTAACAACAGTTTTCCTTATTCACTGTTGAATGGCTACATCAAACTAACATACACCTTACACCTCACATCTTCATCATATTTTGTGGTCAAAAAATGTGAACACCTACTTATCAATTTTAAAGAACACAAAATAGAAATATTTACTGTAGTCACCATGATAAATCTCTTGAGTTTCTTTCTCTTAACTGAAATTTTATGTATTTTTAACACAAAGGTTAATGTCATTTTTCAAACATAAATTTTACGGACGTCAATTTTCAAAGTGAATAATCATCCAATTGACAATTTGGAAGGGCTTAAGGCTTATCTAAGTCAAAGTGAAACCTATTTATTTTTCTCCATCACAATGACAAAACCTACTTAAAACAATAGCAAAAATAATATTAAGCATGCATACAGGATACTGATGCATTAATCAGTTGTCACTGTTGCTGAGGCATGTTGCTCTGATCCCAAACTTAAAGGAGGAAATGTTACAGCGCTCATGGCATCAGTCTGTGAGATCAGCAGATTCCAAGCAGAAGCCATGGCAGCAGGCCCTGTGGGAAGAAAGCTGCTTAGTTCACGTCCACCAGGAAGCGATGCAGCAGGGAAGTAACAGAAAGGGCGAGGAGCCAGACACAGGCCCCAAGGTCTTGCCTCCATGACTCACCCACACATACCTCAAAGAAATTCAATTTGGCATTCTGTCCTAACCACAATAGAAAAATATGTGCAAAACTATATGAAATACGAAGTCCCTAAAAAGAGATAAAAGCCTCCACAATAGTCATTCTACTTTGTATTCAAAAAAATTAAAATTCTTGTCAGTAGAGATACATAGGGCATGTAACAAAAGAAATGGCCACAACTGATCCCATGACTTATTTCAATGTCTATAATATTTTTACAATGAAAATAGTGAACGAATAATCGGTGTGCCTAATTCTTTTTAATAATAATAAAGAATACAGGGGCCAGGGAGATGGCTCAGTGGAATAAGCACTTCCCTGGCAAGCACAAAGGCCTGAGTTCAATCCCTGGTTCCACAAAAAAAAAAAAAAAAAAAAAAATAAAGAATACAAGAGGTTAAGTCTGATTTTATTATGAAGGATAATGTTGGATATGCCTAATTCAAAAGTGTGTTTTTGTCTGCTTTGTCAAGCGCAGGGACCAGGGTTCGATCCCCAGTCCTGCATGCCACACCGGTCCTGCCCTCAGAGCATGCTGAGCCAGCAATTGAGTCCAGGCATGCTAATGCATGCCTGTAATCCCAGCTTTGGGCAGGCTGAAAACAGGAGGATCACTATAAGTCCAAGCTGCATAGTGAGACCTTGTATCAAATACAGAAAATGAAAATGAAAAAAATTTGTGTTTTAAAGCTAGTTAACATATTATGAGAAATTCAAAGTCATAGTTAAGGCAAACACTTATTCAAATATGCTTCCATAAAAATATATTGTTGAAAATAATTAAAACTATTAATCAAGCTATTCAAAGAAGGCATATAAATTGACAACTATAATGTGTTTACTGCTTTCTTTGTATAAATATATTAGTGGTATTTTAAAATGATATATGCATTTAAAATTTAAAGCAAACAGGCCCGCCATGCTAGCCCTGGCCTGGGGCATGCTCAGACAGCAATCGAGACTTGGCAGGATACTGCATGCCTGTGAGCTCAGTTCTTGGGAAGCTCAAAGCAGGAGAATAACTACAAATCCAATCTATGTAGTGAGACCCTGTAGACCCTGCACTAAATACAAAAAATAAAATAAAATAAAATTTAAAACAAATTCAAAATATAAATTTTAAAATGCTGCTTTAGCAATACATCTCATAATGTCTTAAAATATCTGTTCATAGTTTAAATTCCATTTGCATTTCTACAGTATAAAATATTAGATTCATTATTTCATGTTTCATAGGTAGGTTCTTGCAAAATGTTCTAAGAGTATTGATCGACACCTACCTTTATATTAATCCTCTAAGTAGTACTGGTTGGTAATCTTTTTAATAAGTTTAATCAGGTTGTTTGGTTACTAACAGTCATAGTTGAGAAAGTGCATGTGTTCCTAATCTGTACTGCTGTCAATATTCCAGTATTTTCATTACAATGGTTATTAAAGTGCACGTTTTTTTAACATAATAGAAAATATGTTTAAGTCTAAAGAAAGTGGGGCTGGGGAGATGGTTCAGTAGAATAAGCGCTTGCCTGGCAAAGGCAAGGGTCTAAATTCAATCCTTGGTTCCACTGGGGTGGGGGGAAAGTCTAAAGAAAGTAAGAAAACATCAAGTAACAATAAATTTTCGAGATATAAAACAAATACCTACACATTTATAAACCATAAACACATTTCCTGTTTTCACCTACTCAGTGACATTCACTGAGGAAACTATTATCATAGGAAGTGAATACAGACACTACGCCATGAGTCTGGCACATAATGAGATCCTAAGAAAACAAGAAAAAATTTCCTAGTGGAGTAAAATACCTCTCAAGCTCTAAGACTATTTGAGCAGTACATCTGAACAAAGTTCTTTGCAGTCACAACCCTTTTATACTATTCTTTAAACTAGTATTCACTGCTTTTGTCATAGGTTGAGAAGGCTTAGTGACAGTGATTTGCTACACATTTCTTCACATCGTCATAAAATATATGGCCAAACACCTATATATCCTGTAATGGGCTGGCTAACAATAAACTCACTGAAAACTCATTGGTCATTCTTCAGAAGACACTGCTTCCTTTCAGAAACTTTGGTAATGTCATATTAATAAAAATCTCTCATGCTGTTTTCATTCTAAATCACACACAGATCATGGTATATCATGCAATTTGTGATGGCAGATTGGGATTTATTTTACAGACAAAACACATACATTTTTAGGATGTTAAATTGAGGTGCAAACATTAATTCACCAACCGTCTGTAAAAATACTATCGTGTGAAGTATATTATGAATTTACTTCATGTCAAACCAATGAATTTCATTCCAATGTGGAAGAAGTTAGCTACATTCTTTTTCTTAGATTACAGATAAAAATCCATGATCACTAATGGCAGACTAATTCAACTTCATTGTCACTGCAAGAGAAGCATAGGTTGTTGTTGATGGTGGGTCAATATGTATGTTGAATCATATATTATTGTATATAAATTACACAGTAATTTGTTTCAGCTACAATGAAAGAAACATGAATGCAAGGTGGTCCCTTCTCTAGAGGAGAGTAAATCTAAGTGAAAAAAGCAAACATACATGCATGAAGCTATTACAGAGCACAGGCCGGTGGCAGTGGATGTATATAACTAGAAAATAAATGTAGAGGGAACATATAGTAAGAAAGTGATTTGGAATGTGGCCACTAAATGATGGTTTATGAAATGAAGTTTTAAATATTTGCATTTAGCAGAAAATAATATAATGAAATTGCTTCCTTAGTGCCTTTAAGCACTGGAATGATTAAATACTGCACGAATTTGAAATTGATGACTATTTAATATTCATTTATGATTGTGCTTTGAGAATATTTAGTAAATACTATTAATATGTGTTTGCGTGTGTGTATACACACACTTAAATAAGTTTTCCTTTACTAATGGCTAAAGAAAAAATCAGATAAAATTTCAGTAAAGAAGAAAATCAGTCATGACAGGACAAGTCCTTTGGTACTAATGAACACATATTTTGAAAAATAGTTATGCAATGGTGCTTTAGAAATTGCTTTCTTCGATATTTAAAGAAAATTATAACTACTGTCAGGGTGACTAAATATACTTATAAATACAAGAAAATAATGAGATGCTAGAAAACCCTCTAGCCTCTTGGAGGAAACTTTTCACACTCTTCAAAATAATTTCTAAACACTAATATTCTTTTTTCAGTTACAAACATAAGGAAATTGAACTAAGCAAAAGAGAACATGGGAAAGAATACTTTATAACTACAAGATCTGAATTGCATTTGCCTATGATTACATTTATCCTATCCCATCACCATATAATATAGAGCCATCAAAACTGGAAATCAGATCTTAACACTGGCATTGCACAGTAACTATAATATAAGAAGCTACCTCTCCGAATGTAGTTCTATAGAAAATTTTGTTTTAATAAAGTTTAATTTGATTCTGGAAGATCTATGTAAGTAATTGTACTTTTTGTCTATTCAAATTTAGTAATAATGCTACTTGGAAAGAACTTAGTTTTATTTTGCTATTTTAATGGTTCAGGGGCATTGTTCCTTTGCATAACTGCAGTGGCTTGAATAGTGCCCACTCAGAATACAATCTCATTTGGAATAAGGTCTTTGTAGATATAATTGAGATAAGAATCAAGACAAAATTTATACTGGATGTGTGTAGGTCTCAAATCCAAACAGGGTGTTCTTATACAAGACAACTGAGATGGATGCAAGATGGGAAGACTCCGGTGCTGGAGTCTTTAGAAGAAGTGCCCTGATGACATCTTGATTCAGATTTATGGCTGTGAAAGAACAAGTTGTTCTTGAGCAAACTACTCAGTTTTTGGCATTTGTTATACAACCCCTAAGAAATAAAAGTTAATCTGCATTATACAACTAAGATCATGATAAGTATATAAAAAAATAAAGTTTTGCTTGTTAAGCTAGAAGGTACGTACAAAATTCTCTTTTATATATTTTATCATTTTGTTAAAAACTCCATAGTTTTTTTGTTCAAGTTAAACAAGTTTTAATGAAAGAAATAAATATAAAATAGTTAAGAGGAAAAGGAAAATATTTTAATAGACTTTCTTCATTGTAAGACAATGCAAAGTAGCTCAAAGGGGTCAGGTGCCAATTCTGTTGCAGTGTGGGCAATGACTAGGCACATAAGCTTATAATGGAGCAAATTACTTAACCTTATCTGAACCTAAATTGCTCATTTGTAAAATAGTGACAGTTGGGTATGAAAGTATGTGCCTTTAACCCCAGCTGTCTGGAAGACGGAAGCATAAAGACATCAAGTTTGAGCTAGGCTTGGCAATTCAGCAATTCACTGAGGCCTTATCTCAAAAGAATTTTATAAAGAGGCTAGAGAAATAGGTCAGTGTGAAGATCATAGTTTTAATTTCTAGCAATAGCAGTTAGTTTTCAAAAAGATTGGCAACAAGAGGTCATTTTGTAATGGTTTTTCTTGGCAGTACAAATTACTGGTAATAGTATATATGTAAGAGATCATCTACTATTTTGGTGCCTTCTTTGTTTGGCCCAATTAGCACAAGTCATTTTCTTCTCTTCTAGTAGGCTGAACACACAAATACACAACACACACAGAGGAGCATGTTCACAACCACACTTGTATAAATGAAAAATTATGTATATATACATATATTCAAAATTTTCATATTTATTCCCTCTAAAATTATCAAAACTAGAATTTTTTTGTATTTTTTTAGGGAAAGGTCTACAGGGTGTTCAAGGTCTCACTACTAGATTGGACTCATAGTGATCTGCCTGTTTACAGCCTCCCAAGAACAGGGATTACAGGCATGCGCCACCACACCCAGTCTCAATTGCCATCTCAGCACGCCCCACAGACTGGGCCGACAGAGCAGGCCTGAGGATCAAGCCCCCAGTCCCTGAGCCTGCTTGCAGGCGCTTTAATCTGCTGAGCTATTTGGCCAGCCCTAAAAACTATGGATATAGTTTCAAGAGAGACTGAGTAACTAAGAGCTTACTTTAATGGTTATTGATTTAAGTCTCACATAATAAATTCAATGTATACTAACATGTACTAAAACTAAGACTAACATGCTATTGGTATTATGTAAAGATGAGAATCAATTTATTCTGGATAAAAAAAACTTCTGAACCTTAAGGATATAAAGCACTAAAATGTACTTAAAAAATTACATAGGAAAATTACAATTTTTAAAACTGTAATAAAACATTAGAATAAATTTCTCATAAACTTACAAAGCTTTATATCCATATAATAATCGTTTGTTTCCCTAACCTCTAAGTAAGCTACCACTTTACATAAAACTGAGCATTTAATAATACAGAAAATACACTAGCACATGAAACCTAGGGAACATATGGCATTCATGTATTATGTAATCATAGCGGATATTTATTCCAAATATTTCATATTTGAAAACCATTAAATGTCAAGACATTTTAAGAAAAACAAATTTAACTTTACAAAAATTATTTAAATACAGTATAATCTATTTGAAGATAACATGAATCTACAGTAATAAGAGTAAATCACACCACACTTCAACTGCATTTGAAATTATGAGCTACTATTTTTAGCACATGTAAATTAATCGATTACTATATCTAGGAAGAAATACTAATATGACCATAATAAGCTAAATTCAAACATGAAAAATAAGACTGGTATAAAAATAAATAAAATCTAAACTTTTTTTTATTTTCTCGTGTTTTCTCTGGCTCTCTGACATCCAGTTGGCTTTTTTAAATATACAGATATAGATATTTCAAAAGGAAACTCTCGCACAATAACATAGTGCTATTTTTTTCTGTAGTTTTTTCTCTTAAAAATTCATCGTTTATAGAGTATTTTCATTATCTTGCTGATAAATTCCACAAACTCCAGTCAATTTATCCATTCTCGTCTCCCTCTGAGCTTCAAATATATTTAGAAAATCAGGAAAGTTCAAAGCACTTAGAAAAGATGTCAGAGGGTGCCAGTTGAGATTTTTGTCGAAAATCCTACTTCCGAAAAGTCAACAGGTCAAAATTACTCACAGCTGGAGGCAAGGATCTTCGGAAAATGAAAAGTTGTTTCCACTACTTCAACCAGTGAATTTCAAATGTTCCCGATCGACAGTAGGATAAATGTGGTCCTCAGTGGTCAGGTGATCAATTGCTTGCCAGAGAGCCTTGACACTCAACTGTGCAGAGTTGTCTGCAGCTCAGCGACCCTTTTCCTTTCCAGTAGGGGGAACTCTTGAATCAAACACTGCACTTCCTCAGGATGAAGTTAAAATGACACTGGTCATGAACCGCAGCATCACAGCAGTGTCATCCATTTGTGATGGGGCCACAAGCACACTTTCCTCAGTGGACTCTTGGTGCGCTTTATCCAGCATCATATGTGAACTGACTACATCCACAATGTGCTTGGTGAACTGGTTAATGTCCTCAAGGATGCAAGTTTTCAACACCTCAAGAATCTTTGCTCTCCAAGAGTTCGTGAGGACACCAAACACTTTGGCATATACTTGGACTGGCAGTGGATTCACACCCCAAATGGCTTTCTCTCTGCCCAGCTTCTGGTGGGCCTCAATTGGCTTAGGAATCATGTCATTACTTTTGTAAAGAACACAGTTTGGACCACTCTCTGCATGCCTGTTTATCCCCACAATAGAGAACTGTGAAATCTCAAGGTCCCTGATAATCTTGGACACACTGCCAACCAGAGTGGAGGTGAACACCTGGCTCACTCAACGAGGTATTGTGGTCTGGATTCAGGATCTAGATCTTACGATCTTCACAGCAGGGCCTGTGTCTACTTCAGACAGCTGGTTATTGCTCTCACTAGCCCATCCAACAGAGATGTTGCCATAGCTGCCAAACACACTCTTTTTCATCTTAAGGTTCAGTGAAGGCAAGGAAGCGGTGTGGATTGACTCACCAGGTCTCCTCACAATCTACCTCAGAGCTCCACTAGAACTTGAGGAATGTTTGATGATGCACATGCCTCTTGATACCCAGGGAACTAATCAGCTACCAGAGAGTGGAAGCCTCCAGCCCATCAACACCTGCCAAATTGTCAGCTGATCCCATAAACTTTCAGAGTTCCACTTCCTTAAAGGAACTATGTATAATTTCAAACCTTTCCCACCAACATTACAAAACTGCATTTTTCCTAATAAAAACTATACTATTCTCCCCCTTCATTTCTAAATATCACAACTTCAAGCCATTTCTTCAAAATTTTAATCAACCATACCAAAGAACTTATTGGAATGCGTGAGTCCTCTTTTACAAAGGAAAGTTATGACAAAAGTTACTTCAAATTAATAGCACAATCAAATTATTTCTAAGGAAAAATATTTTCAGTGTACTTGCAAAATGCCGTTAAGATCTGCTCAAATACTACAGCATTGATTATTACTATTGCACTGGGGAGATAGTTCAGTGACCTAAGCACCGGCCTGGCAAGCACAAGATCACAACTTCAATCCCCGGTACCACATGCAGTGCCAGCCCCAGAACCCCTAGCAAATAGCGAAACCAAGTGTCGTGGTGCACACCTGTAATCCCTGCACTTGGGAGGCTGAGACAGGAGGATCACTTTGAGTCCAAGCTGTGTATAGAGACCCTGTATCAAAAAATATATATTACTCTTATTGTTATTATTATTTTTGAGACAGGGTCTCACTATGTAGTTTAGGCTGGCCTTGAATTCACTATGAGGCTCAGACTGGTCTCAAACTCACTGGGCTCCTCCAGCTTTAGCCTGCTTATGGCTAGAATTACAGGTGTGACCAGCACCCGCAGCCAACATCTAGTTCAGAATTTACTTGCTAAGTTAATATATAAAAAACATAATCATTATATTTGTGATTTTTTAATATGCTGTAGACTTAAGACTTGTACATTTTTTTATTTGTATGTACAACCTTCAAAAGAATTTAGTCAGTTATTCAGTTTGTATTTATGTATAAATTTTAAAATGTCATATTTACATTGATAGTAGACTTAGTAAAAAGAGTGCCAGTTATAACTTCATAACAAAAAGGTGAGAACTGATTATATGTGACTCAGTTCGGAATACAGTAATTGTTCAAAGTTGGCTGCCTTTCTATTTCTTCCCAAGTCCTTCACGTTCCAATGATTTGGCCAAGATGTATGAGCTGAGAACAGTAACATACCCATTGCCAATATAACCAATAATGAGTTAACAGTTAAACTGTATAGTTTTAAAGATCTAGTAACGATCTCTGTTTCATTTTGTTTACTGGCTGAAATGATTTAGTGTGTGCTATCTCAAAATTTAGAGAAATATATGAATAATATAGCTAAAACATACAGAAAATGAAATCATACATACCTTTGAAGTTTAAAAATTAAAAATATAGAGTGAATATATTTAATTTATTTTGTAAATCGGTATCTAGTAATAAGTATCTGAACACACAAATAGATTTCCATGTTAATGTGGAAATGTAACTTCTGGTTTAATACAAGCAAAGAGGAATTAAACATTCAAGTAATATTGGGATTCTTTAAAAGTACACATATTGAAGACCAAGTTCACTACATATATTTTAAATACAATCTGACAATCAAATACTGCAGTTGTGTCATCTAGTATCAGGCTTCTAGTCAGAAAATTCTGAAGTTAAAATAATGTAAATGACCCTTTTCCCAAACATAGCACAAATTGTATGAATCATACCAAAATGCTAAGAACCACCTACCTGACAGGATTACTCGTTAAAGAAACTCTCAGAGATTCTAGGCAGTTAAGAAGTTTCTCATCTGAAATACCAGATCGTAATTCATGAACATATTCTTGTGAAGACAGGGTACATTCATGTTTGCTGTTTTTCAGCCCACCCTAAAAAATAAAAAAAGACACTAGGTTAGACAAGAAGCAAGTTAAAAAATACTTGAAAAAATTGTGCTCTGCTCATCCACATTGAAAAGAAAATTACCCTGGTAGTGCTCACAGAATAGAATATGGATTTAAATTGCATAAAATGTCATTGATGAGGACACTTAAACTTACAAGCAGGCATTAGGAGTAATATTAGCTACTCATCTTTAACCTAGAAAATGAAAAAATTTAAAAAATAATGTTACTCACTTTCCTAGTTAACATATTCATATTCAGTTCCTCAAAGTGAAAAAGAATGTAATGTAAAACATTATATGGTACCTAAATCTGTTGCAAGATATCAGAGTATGACTATATCACAAAAATCACCTAATTATTTTATTAAAACATAAAATGAGATATTATGCAATTAGCATGCTGATCAAGTCAGTGTAAACCATTCAGTAATTCACAACTAATCCTTGTTACTTCCATGCTGTAATTTTTAAAGTCATTAAATACATTTATCAGCTAGCGATGCATTTTTAATTTCTCATATATGAGTAGTTATTTCTAGAACTTATTATCTCACCATAGCTCCTTAGCTTCATCACCTCCCAAGAAGCATATATGCAATTCAGGTAAAAGGCTGCGAGAAGTTCACCATCAACACATTCACTGTGTTAATAACTCATATTTTCCATGCTAAACAAAATCAAAAATTCTTCTTTACTGCAGATATATTCTCAATTTGACCCTTATGAAGAATGTTTCCTATTATGGTTTAGATCTCAAATGTTTCCCAAAAGTCTCCTGTAATCAGAGGTGTACTTTTTGGAAGATGATTGGATCTTGGAGCATGATACTCAATATGGTCACTAAGGCCATATCAGTGAAGGACATATTACTCATCCTGTCTCTTTCCTGTCTCTCTGCTTCTTGGCTGCCATATGTTGAATAGCTTTCCTTTACTATGCCCTTTCGCTGTTGCATTTCTGCCTTAGAGGTAGCCAACTATGCACAGACAGAATATGCTGAAATCTCAAGCCAAACTATACCTTTCCTTCTTCAAGTTGTATCTAACAGGTATTTCATCCCAGTAATGGGAAAGTCACTAATGCACCTCTTGTCAACTGTCTGATAAAGCTTTCCAACATATAAGGGCAATCTATTTGCTTATAGTGATATGATTACTACCACTATGGTAGCACTTAAAATATTATGGTAAAACTTACTTGTATCTTTCTCATTCTATACTGGAAACTCCAGGTATGCCAAGTTCTAACACAAGTACCTGAATCTGCCCAACAACAGTGCTATCATGGAATTTCTCCATAGTAATTCCAGAACTGGAAGTATAGTTTCACATTTTAGTGCCCATATTTTGTACAATGTCCACTAACTTGGTTTTTCTTGTGTTGTTAGGAGATATGGTAGATATAAAAGTTTGTAAATGAATCAGCATACAAATGGAATGGTAAATGAGAGATGTAATTGAAATGATTTTACATTCCTATATATCTATGCTTAATTCATCAAATTGTAACAGCAGGTAAATTTGTATAGTGGTCCCTCACTTATCACAGAGATTATGTTCCACACACACCCACAATAAGTTACAATCAGTGCAGTAGTGACGTTATAGTTTAGTTTTATATATATTTAGGCTTTATAAACCCTTCCCACACTCTTTTAAACCTTTACCATACTTTTAAAAGTTCTTCTAATGTTCTTAGACATTTTAAAAACCCATAAACCTACATAACTTTAACAACATACATATACTGTACAGCACTACAAAATCCCAAAAATTTCCCCAGTAAATAATTTAGGTTAATATTTTTCGAAAACCCGCGAAACAGTGAGTCCACAAAATCCAACTGCAAAATAGCAAAGGACTAGTGTATAGTATATTTGGGAATTATACTTTTATTTTTGCTCAGGCAACTCACTTTCTACAACAATGCAAAGCCCATCAATAACAATTAATTGAATGATTTGCTGATATACTACTCCTAAACTACTAGTTACAAGGAATTAAAAGTTTGAAAGTCCATAATCACATGCTACTTTCATGCAATGTTCACACCTACTGGACTAATTAATAAATAAAGCAATCCCTACTGATCCTGTCCTGGAGGCCTGTAGATGGAACTTTCTATTTTGCCATTTTCTATGTCTGGAAGACTCTTAGCAGAATCTCTCCATTACTGCCTCATTTAAGTCTCAATCCAAAACTCTCTTATCCTCACATTTTAGATCTCAATTACAGTATTAGCTTTGCATAAGCTTAACTTGCTTGGTAATTAAGTTGTTTATCACACCTTCCACTAGAACATAAATTCTGTAAGTCACGAGTGCTGCTTCACTTATTCACCTTTGGGTTCACAGCTCCCAAAAAAGTATTCAGTATACAGTAAACATTTAAGATGTATGTCTAGGAAGAAAGGGAGACAGACAGGGAGAGAACTGTGGGAATGACAGATGAGTTGCAATATGGTAAAACTTCTAAGCTTAGTTTCAATTTGCTTCAGCATATTATAGGTTCTGAGACTTTGAATTAAAATTTGTTCAGAGATGCTGAATATAGAACAGATAAACTAGGACACTATATGACCTGCTGGGTACAGCTCAGAGTCAAAGTTTCTAGTAACCCTTCAGCACATTAACAACCAATCCCTATAAACCTACTTGCTCATCTGTGACCTAGGGATAGAAAACATCAATCTATCATGTTTGTTGTAAGATTAAGACAATATATGTAAATACAATTTACCTAAAACAATATGTCATGTGTACCCTTAAGACACAGAAAATATTACTTTTTCCTCTAATTGACATCCATAGAATTCATTTCATAAAAATGTATATCAGGACTGAGACATTGCTTATGGAAAATTTGGTTATCCCATCACCCTGGAGCTCACCACCTATCCTAGTCTCAGAAGCAAGTTTAAGATATATGATTTAGTATACTCTGCTATTGTAACGAGTGAAAACAGAAAATCTAATAGAGCAACACAGAAAAATATGTAGCTTTCTATAACAAATACCTTTGGCAAGCATAAAAGAACTTTAAGGATTTAATAGAATTTCCTATTTGAGAATTACATAAACATGATAGCATATTAAGGCTAGGCCCACCCCTGAAGACAAGCTCTTGTAATGTATTAATTATAGAAATAAAGAATACAAGTGACTGCCATGAAGTATAATATGTGAAGTCCAAGGACAAAAACACTCTGGTCCTTAGGTCACCCCTTCACCCATTATATGCAGTCTTTCTCTAATACTGAAAAAATGTATCAATCAGTATTTAATTATAAACTTTCTATTACAAAACATCAAAGTATCTTCAACATATTCAATGTGGTACAACATAATATTAAAAAGTCACTTAAAAACAAAACAGTGCAATAGATTAAACTAAATCTCTCTATACTTAATAGGACTGTAATACAAGAATGGCTTATTATTAACAGCCTTTTCTGATACCTAACAAAGGAAACAACTAGATAATGGATGGATAATAATGGAAATTTTAATTAGCTGCTCTGTATGAGATTAATGAAAATTACCACTGTGCCCATTTGATCTTTAAAAAATAATGCAGGCAAAGTTAGCAATTAGCTTACATCATGCTCCTCCAAAACTAGGTGAACAAAAATATTTCCTAATTTGAAGTCATTCCTTAACTTGAAAATCATTAGGATGGAGATACTGTGCTCATATTATTGTAAGACAGTAAACAAAGAACTAAAATGTAATTTGAGTCTATTTATTAGTCATATATTCCTCTTATTCTGATATGAAATGTTAATATTAAAACAAGAAAAGCAATATTCTATATTTTTTTTATAGTTTGCTGTGGAAATCACCACTTATGAATTTAGATTGACATACTCTGAGCATATTTTTTCATAGTTTAATATTAGAATATATAATTTCAGAACAGGCTTCATACTTACTTGTCCAGCTATAGACAACTGGATGAAACTATTGACTGTACACAGATACATTGTTCAGAGACAGAAATTACTATCACTGTTGCAATTTTTAAATAAAAGGGAAATATTTTCATGGGAACAGCAACATTATTAACATGGATATGCTTTATAAAGTTTAATGTCAATATTCAACATTTATGTTAACCAAGTTACTTATTCATCATTATAGTTTTTGAAAGATAAAATTGAATTGATTAATAAATTTATAATTATATCTATAAATGATAAGATTTGTTCTTGTTCTCTATTTACAATGTTCCTGCAATTGTAAATTTATTTATTTTTATTTTTTGTTTATTTGTCTGTTTTGTATTCTTTTTAAAACAAGAGTTTTGCTATATACTTCGGACTGCTCTGGGCTCAAACTCATGGTGATCCTCCTGCCTCAGGCTCCCAAGTGCTGGGATTACAGGCATGCACCACTATGCCCAGCTCTTATTGTAAATTTTAAAGTGTAAGAAACTGAAAAGTCCTGGCCCTGGAGTTTAAGTAGAAAAAGGAAACAAAATAATTGCCCTATTCAAGTCAATCTGCCCATTTATTTGGATAATGAAGTATTTTGTGAGCTATATAACTCAGAAAATGTTACTGAACATGTGGCTCTTACATATTTTTCTAAGAAAACCTCTCTTAAAAGAAAAGTATTACACAGAGAGCTAGCCAAATAGCTCAGTGCATTAAAGTGTCTGCAAGCAGGCACAGGGGCCAGTGGTTTGATCCCCAGGCCTGCAGTGCTGGCCCTGCCACAGGAGCACACTAAGATGGCAACTGAGAATGGGTATGGTGGCGTGCACCTGTAATCCTAGCTCTTGGGAGGCTGTAAACAGGCGGATCACTACAAGTCCGATCTAGTAGTGAGACCTTGAGCATCCTGTAGACCCTTCCCTAAAAAATACCAAAAAAGTATTACATTTAACTAATATAGTTATAAAAATAGAAAAAATATTAATTTAGTACAATATTTCAATTTTCAATCTAATTTGTATTGAATTTGCACAGAAAAAAAGGTAGTGATGATACACACTATTAAGTGACGTGTATAAAAATATATACATGAAATTACTGTCATGAGATAACATTACGCAGTGTCATTCCCCATTATAGGAAGTAATTAGTTTTTTTTTAAATTTAATTAATATATGTTTGCAGTACATAAAGATTACATTCATAGCATAGGGAATTGGTACATGTACATAATGTCCTAATTCTTTTACTTTCACTGTCCCTCTCCTCTCTCCCCCTTCTGTTGATTCCCTTCTGATTTTAAAAAGATCAGGAAACACTTTTTCATAAGGGCATTTTCAGAGGATTCAAGTAAATTTTCAAAACAAAAGAACATATCCAAAATTCTAGGGCAGAAGAAAAATAATTTTTCACAGTGATCTATAAGCATTGTAATTCTTCACATTATATATACCTCTTTACCTTCAAAAGATATGATTATAGGTAAATAAATGTAATTAGTTGAAATGTTTAATAAAATAATTGTACATATAATGTTTCTGAAAGAATATATTGACACATTCGTACATTAAATGTCAGCTAACCATTTTGCTATCAGATTATAGAAGCTAAAACTACAAAACAAATGCTTATTATTTGAGAATATGTGCTTTTAGAAATGTCAGGTATGAAAAGAAATTATATATATATTATATATATACATATATAATATATATATTAAAATCTAATGGCCATCTTGTTTTTTTGTTCTGAAACATATTTAACTTATAGCATATACAGGAATCTACTACATAATAATATCAAATACTCATCTAAAATCCAATAGTCTTTAAATTTTAATATTATTTGAAGTAAAAACGTGATGTTTAAAGAATGATTATTCAGAGACACTGAAATTTCATTTCTTAAAAAAGTCACCACATTTGACCTACAAAACCTCAGAGATACCAATCCCAAAAGGCTAAACAACTATTACTGATGGATTATTGAAAGCATTTTAAATAAGTCTCAATATTAATCTGGATAATGAACAGTCTGATATGTTTTTCTTTCATATACAACAATAAATATGGGGGCTGGGGAGGTGGCTCAGTGGAATAAGCACTTCCCTTGCAAGTGCAAGGGCCTGAGTTCAATCCCCAGTTCTGCAAAAAATAAATAAATAAATAAATAAATAAATAAATAAATATGTTGTCTATTTTACATTTACAATTTCTCAATAATTACCTTTTAATACTAGTAATTGTGATGAGCAATACATATGGATAAAAGACGTCAAGTAAATCTTCAAAACTATGTCTACTAGCACTTTCTTTTTTGGGGGTGGATACTGAGAAACTCAGCACCTAGTGCTTGCCAGGCATGTGCTTTTCCCACCGAGCTATTATGGCCAGCACTCTTTTACGTCCTGTTTCTTTTTTTACTAGCATTTCTTTGAGCCTTTATTACCAACCACATTGCTTGAGGAAAAAAAATAAGTTTTATAGTTATTTTTCATTTTACAGAATTCCTTGAGATACATCAAACAATGAAATATAAACGTTATGGACACCAGGGGTCTCAATCCAAACAATGTATATATTTTGAAAGGTAAATATAATACCTTGATTTTCAGTATTCTCTATTGTACTTTAGCAGTGATTTCAGTTATGTGTGTAGGCAACATGCTATAGCGTTATGACCTGCACATTCAACTCAGTTCCCAATAGACAACACACATAGTTTCCAACGGTACCAAGTACATATTTGCAGAAGTATCGCAGGTAAAATACCTCATGTAACATCTGAACTCATCATTTCTTCAAAATTGTAATAGTTTAAAATCTTCCATATTGGTTTTCTAAAACAAATTGTTAAGCAATACATTACTATATCTTCATTTTTAACTATTTTGAGATAATGGGAACGTGCATGCAATTTTAAGAAACAACATAGAGAGATGACTTAATTTCCCCAATGTTTACAACGTGTTAATCTGTACTACAATGTCACATGTTGGGGTACTTACATTGATAAGGCCACCTATCTTATTTAGAATGTCCTAGTTTGACCAGAACTGATTTGTATGGATGTGCTATGTGTGTATGCAGTTTTTTTCTTTTCAAATCAGGTCATATATATGGAATCATAGTATAGGTACTCTTTTCCAGTGCTCTTTTTATTGAGCCTACTTCCCAGGAGAGATGTACAAGTTACTGCACAAACCAAACCTTTGCTCTTCTTTATTGGTAAATACTACTCCGTGGTATAGCTTTAATGCAGTTGATCTAACCTTACTCATTAAAGAAGATTGGGATGTTTCTAATTTTTGTCTGAGTAAGGTGTCTATGAACATTTACACATATATTTGTGTGAATGTAATTTTATTTTATTCATGGTCTTGCTATGTAGTCCAGGGCAGCTGTGAGCTCACTATGTAGCCCAGCTTGCCTTAAAGACACAACCTTTTGCTCAGCCACCCAAGTGTTGTAGTCATAGATAGATGGCATCACGTTCAGCTTTAGCATAAGTTTTATGTCTCTGAAATGTGTTCATAATTTTGATAAGTATATATTAATGCAATCAGTTTTCTTTATAATATGATGTATTTTATATTTCGCTTTTAAAATATGATTCTTTATTTTGTGGTGTTGGGGACTGAACTAAAATAGCCATGATTCTAACAAGGCCCACCTGATCACCAAAGGGGCCTGTGGAACAAAAAAAGATAATAATCTTCACACTAGCCTGTTTCCTCTACTTTTCACTTCCACTAGATTTATTGCACTTTCCAATTAAAGGAGAACATACATATATCACTTTATTTTATTTTTTATCAATAGAGTGAAAACTAAAAGCCACATGATCATCTCCATTGATGCAGAAAAGGCTTTTGACAAAGTCCAACCCTCATTCATGTTCAAAGTCCTACATAAAATTGGAACAGATGGCCTCTACTTCAATCTGGTAAAAGCCATTTATGAAAATCCAACGGCTAACATAATCCTAAATGGGGAAAAACTGAAATCTTTTACTCTTAGATTGGGTACAAGACAAGGATGTCTTCTACCACCACTCCTATTCAATATAGTTCTGGAATCATTAGCTACAGCCATTAGACAAGAGAAAGAAATAAAAGGAATAAGAATAGGTAAAGAAAAAGTTAAATTATCATTATTTGCAGATGACATGATACTTTACTTGAAAGACCAAAAAAACTCCACCTAGAAGCTATTAGAATTAATACAGAAATTCAGTAGCATAGCAGGTTATAAAGTCAATACCCAAAAGTCAATAGCATTCCTCTACACAGATAACAAACACACTGAGAGGGAATTTATAGAAACAATACCTTTTACAATAGCACCGATGAAAATGAAATACTTTGGAATTAATCTAACTAAAGAAGTCAAAGATCTTTTCAATTAAAATTACAGTAGTCTCAAAAAAGAGATCGTAGAGGATTTTAGAAAATGGAAAGATATTCCATGCTCCTGGATAGGAAGAACCAACACTGTGAAGATGGTCATACCCCCAAAATTGCTGTATAGATTTAATGCAATCCCTATCAGACTACCACCAACATACCTCACAGAGCTAGAGAAATCATTCCTAAAATTTATCTGGAACCAGAAAAGACCTAGAATATCAAAGGCAATCCTGGGAAATAAAGACAAGGCAGGAGGCATTACAATTCCTGACTTCAAATTATACTACAAGGCTACTGCAATAAAATCAGCATGTTACTGGCAACCAAATAGACCGGAGGATCATTGGAATAGATTAAAAGACGCTGAAGCCCCTATGAACACACTCAGCCACCTTATCTTTGACGAAGTGGCCAAACATACTCACTGGAAGATGGCCTCTTTAACAAATGGTGCTGGAAAAACTGGCTCTCTACATGCCGAAAACTCAAACTTGACCCAGGTCTATCACCATGCACTAAACTAAAGTCAAAATGGATTAAAGATCTAAACAATAAAACAGAAACACTAAATCTCTTGGAAGAGAAAGTAGGAGGAACTCTTGAAGACATGGGGTAGGTAAAGAGTTTATGAACAAAAATCAAATTGTATGTATCACTTTAAATGGAAAAAAGTCATCAATGTAAATAGTGACTTTAAAAAATGGGAAGGATTTGACAAGTGACAATGTCCCAAGGAAGAAATAATATATTTGACATAGCCAGTGTTACTGTTGTACTATTTAAAGATAGAAACAGTAGTGCAATCCTATGAGCATTTATGCTAAGGTGAAAGCTATAAATGTACTTAAATATTTTCCTTCCCTATTTTACAATTTCATAGGTGTAATTCTAAGAGTAACTTTAGACACTGAAACAAAGCTAGGTTAATAATACTTTCATAAGTTAAAAATGCTTCTTACAGCCTAGATAGAAAGTAAATTTTAAGTATGTAATGAAGCTATAAGCTGTAAATGAAATGAAGAAAAAAATTTTTCCACAGAACAAAAAAACACCCCATTATTTTCATACTGTTTGCTTTCCCAACATTCTAGCAAGTGCTGTCAGCCAAAAAGATTACACAGAATGTTATTCAATTCCTTGCCTCATTGCAGATAGGAGGCAATGCATCAATAGGAAAATAGCCAAAGTGTAGAAAAATAAGGAAAATCAGAAGAATTATATGTATTTTACATGAAAAGAAATGGATTGTGTTTTTAGTACTGAATGAGATTGTCAGACTCAGGTATCAACAATACCTTACAAATAGTTTCCACAATTTTTTCTATATACTATTTCATCTGAGTCTAACAGCAGGGAAACATGTTATTAAAACTGTTTTTTTTTTCCAGTTGTGAAAATTGAGTCATGGGGAAGTCATGACTTGTCTGAGACTATATAACTGGCAAGTAATTGTCAGAAGCTAGACCAGCACCAAACTATATAGTTCCTTTCTAAAAGCAGTATAAAACTATCTTCAAAGGAGCATAACATTTTTATAACAAAAAGAGAAAAGTAGGCAAAAATTTCTTTAGTATTTCTTATCCTTATGGGCTGAGTGAATTTAGTTAACCTATCACTTGACTTCTGGGGACTCAATTTCAATTCCATAAAATGGACAAAGTCTATACACTATCTATCCTTAGGTTTGTTTCATGGGAATACAGTGTCTGGTATACAATAAGAATTTCATTAATTAATATCATTTATATAGTACTTTATCATTTATTTAAGAAGTATTATCGGGGCCAGGGAGATGGCTCAGTGGAATAAGGGCTTCCCTGGCAAGAGCAAGGGCCTGAGTTAAATCCCCTGTTCTGCAAAAAAAATAAAAAAGCATTATCTGTAATAACTGGATAGTGAAAGAAATACTGGTGTCACTGAATTTAGTAATTTCTAGCCCCCTACCATATTCAGGCACAGGAGGCCTGATAATTTTTCCAAGGTGCTCAGGAAGGCATTCTTAGAGATTAGGCTCTTATTTTAAAAACTATATTCTTAGCGTCTGTAGGGTTCTTTGAAGTGTCTTGGGGGGTGTCTTAGCAGCTGACTGTGGAACGTGTAAAAGGGAAAAGCCACCAGGACAGCGCCCAAGCCTCTGCCCCCCTAGTAAAGTATTTGCACATTTATCTGCTTTATATATTCGGATTCCACATGATTTCTTATGGAGAATCAGCTCTGATGGTAATAAAGTTTTAAACCTCCTGAACTAGATGAACATGTCATTCTAAATTTGTGATTCACAGCATAACACTATATGAATACTACAGCAGAAGTCATGCTTTTTTAAGAATAAAAAAAATTTTGAGTGATACTGAAGATCAACCCAGAGGGTCCTACCACTGAGGTGTATCATCAGCAATTATTTTAAGATAAGGGCTCCTTAAATTGCCCTGGGTGATCTTTTTCTCTTTTTAATGTAATAAAAGAAGATATGAATAGAAATAGAAAAAATACTCCTTTTGTATAAAAAAAATCTCGTAACAAAGTAGTTAGAGAATAACAATGGCTAACGTAATATGCTATCATGACCTTAAAAGAATGGCTAAAATATTACTCAGAGTACAAGTCACAGACAAACAACAATTTCTATCTTATAAAGAAGAAATAAAAAGATAAAAGCTCTTTCTCAGCAAGCAAAAGAAACTACTAATATAAATGAAATAAGCTAGCATTTACCTTAAAATATTTTGGCAAGAACAGAACAGATAATTGGGGCAATTATTTGAGCATTTCCCTACTTTCTATTTATCTATCTTCTATTTAGTTCTTTAATGATTCAAGAAAATGTGGTATTTATACACAACAGAATACTACTCTGCTATAAAAAGATAAACTTGAGGCATTCATAAGCCAGTGAATATAATTTAAGAACATAATATTAGGTAAAAGAACTCAGACATACAAACTTAAATATCACATGGTTTCTCTTTTTTAGAAACTTAAAAAGTATGTACCTGTCTATCTGTCTGTTCCTGGATGATTCTAAACTTGCAATCCTACTACCTTAACCTCCAAAAGTACTAGGATTATAGATGTACAGCACCACACCTGACTTGAAGCATAAAATTTTCAATGGCTACCATATTCTTCACAAATATATTGATTATTCGGGTTTTCTTTGTAAAGAAACTGAACTACAGAACAGTACAGAAGCTATCTCTTATTATACATATAGACTCTTTTTCATATAAAAATACTACCACTTAATATTTATTGAGTTCTTATGATATTCCATGCTCTAGAAGTATGGCAAGAAGCTGAAATATGTCAGAGTCCAGAGTCTGTGGGGGTGGTGAAGTGTCATAAGATCGTGATCACAGGAGATAGAACAGTCGAGAAGTTTCATTGATACATGACTTGACTCTTGGTTAAGGTCAGATAGTGTGTCAAATTTTGGAGTTTCATTTTATAAGATAATACAACAAAGCTAGACATAAAATCAGCTGAATAACCAACTTCTAAAAAAGTCCTGACATCTTAATCATAACATCTATATTTGTATTTAGGATCACATTACTGTTGAGAAGTAAAACTATCTCTGGCTAATGAGAGAGCTATAATATGAAAACACATTTGTACCAAAATAAAGACCAAATAATATCACAAAATGTTGTCTGTACTGATCAAAATTTAACCAAATATCAAACAGAAAACACAGGAAACACAGTTGGGCCATCCGATTGCACTACAGGCACAGAAAACCCCAAACTTCTGGCACTGTCATTTATTCACACTGTGAGCAGCAATTCAGATTCAGAAAAGTATCAGTGAAAATCATTTTAATTCACATTTTACTATTTTGAATGTTACTTTAACATGTATGTTTGATTTTATAAGTTACATAAGAACTAGAAACATAACTTAAATCTTACTTTGTTTTTCTTTATCTGGTATAATTAAAACACTTAAGTTAAAATTGGGGTATTTGAGAAGTATTTTCATTTTAAAAGGTTATATTGTGCCAAATTTGAGAAACTGCCAGAAGGGCACTGAAAGGGTTTAGGATAAAGTTAACTTCATTGTAAATGATGGCTGGGACAGGGAAGGAGGTATGCAGAAGTTGCTGGGAAGGTACTGGCAGCAATGGGCTAATGTAGAGAATTTTTAAATTTTCAAGGAAGAATGTGATAATGTGTTAATCATACACTGCAGTTAGAAAAGACTGCATTAGAAGGTTGCTCTAGACTTTTTTCATGTAGGTAAGTGAATGAGATGACAGAGACACTAAGATGTTTTTGAGGGGGGAAACCAAGGTTTGGAAAATCTGAGCAAGGTCACATTACTGCTATGTGCTAGAGCCTGAAATCTGATCTTAAGTCTATCTGACTCTAGGATTGGTGGGCTTAACGACTAAGCACAGGGTCTCCACATTAATGATAACAAGGCTGTGTTCATTGCCATAGGAAAGAAGGCCATGTAAAAATTCTAGCTTGGACTGAGAAAGGGTGATACTGTCAAAGTGAGATCAATCTGATCAAGTAGCACTACAAAATGGCACAATAGTTCTCTGCCTTTGCTTTTCCCTGCACACATCCAACAAAAAACACCCCTCAAGCAACCAGTACATAGTGAATATCCAAGAACTGACAAGTAAGCCTACAACAATCCTTACACTGCAGAATAGAGAAAAAGCACTACCCCAAAGTGAAAAAAACAGTTCTTTTTATGTCACATGCACAAAGATCCCCTGGATCCATGGCTTTTGGAGTAGGATGCGTAGAGGAAGACCATTCTAGGACCCTTTGCATGAAGCTTGACAACTCAAGGCCAACTCAAAAATTCAACCGCATACCAAAAAAATAACTGATTCTAAAATAGGAAAAAAAAAAAACCTAACACACATTTCTCGAAAAAAGTTATAAAAAAGACAACAGGTATATTTTTAAAATGCCAACATCACTAATAACTGTGAAAATGAAAGTCTTATCACAGATAGGACTTCATTCCTGTTAGAATGGCTGTTATTAAAAAGACAAATGATGCCAAATGTTAGCAAAGATGTGCTTTATAACTGACTGACCCTCTTGACAATTTCACAATGGTTCGGAGATCACTAACTTTGGAAACATGAAAATTTTATTTAAATCCTAGGCCTCTTACTTACAGTTGTTTAACTTTATCAGTAATAGGTTTTCTATTTCATTTATGTATCACAGGATTCTTTTGAGGATTTAAACATAGATAAATATAAACTATACAACACTATGTCTGATAAGTAGTTAGGTATGCAGTATGTATTTCTTGCCTATCATCATTATCAACATCTACTTCTTGACTGTACTAGGCACCAATCACTGTACATTTATTATCCTAATTCTAGTGAGGTGGTTTGTTTGTTTGAGACAAGATCTCTCTACATAGTTTAGACTATCCTTGAATTCACTATGTAGCTCAGGATGACCTCACACTCAAGTGAATCCTCCTGCTTCAGCCTCCTAAATGCTGAGATTACAGGCATGCACTCCCATGCTAGGCTATTATCCTAATCCTTTCTGGCAACTTTATAAAGCAATAATTATTCACGTTTTACATATAAAAATTGAACCTAAAGAACCTTATAAAATTGTCTCAGGTCACACAAAGTCACTAAGCAAAGAGATGCAAACTTTGACCCATTTGAACTCCTTCCAGGGACCCATAAAATCCCTTGTAAATTTGCCACTGCCTATTTTTAGAACTTCATCTGATTCTATCTGCTATCTCTTCTTCAGTAACTTCCACATCCAGTAGTGTGTTCTCTAACACTGAAACCTATGCACTGTATTCCCATGTTAGGGCCTTTGCCTGTGTTTCTTCTGCTTAAAAGGCTCCTATTCTAAATTGTGCATGGTTGTTTCCTGTCCATCATTTGACTACCAAACACTCACACGGGCTTCTCTGACCATCTTGTATGATGCAGTCCATCATTAAAAAAACATCTTTCAAAAATATGTATAACTTTCAGTTTGGGGGGATTTTATTACAGTCTGGTATTTTATTTATTCATATGCTGATTGTCTGTTGGCCTTCACTAAAACACAAGTTCAGACAAGTTTTGTCTTTCTTGAACCTATATGTTCAGCCCATGATGCAGAGCCTACAACATAGGTGATCCTCTCAGTATTGGTTGGGTAGATGGAAGAATGAAAATAAATCCTGTCGTTTTAATTCAGTTATTTAAATACACATGTACACACAAAAACTGGACTGACACTTGGTGGTCACCTTGTAACACCCAGGTGAATTGAACCAGCATAGTGTTAAGTGAGGGAGGTCACCTGAGGATTGTTAAAAAAGCGGGGAGTGGGCAGATGGCTCAATAGAATAAGTGCTTCCCTGGCAAGTGCAAGGACCTAGGTTCAATCCCAGGTTCTGCAAAAAAAAAAAAAAAAAAAAAAGGAAAGGCACAGAAGTTGCTTAGAGCTCTTGGTTCTTTGGTGGCTGCTGTTGGTTGTTTTGGAGGAGTTTGTTATGCTGACTTTCCTGATATAGACTCAGCTGGTCTCATCATCAGACAAGCTCAGGACCTCTTGCCACTGAGGATGGCTGTGGTACTGTTGGGGGAGCTCTGGTGCTCACTTTGAGCATTGCTTCCTGGCTCCAGTGCAGAACTCTCAGAATTCTGGCACAGACCCTTCATCCCACCAGTACAGATTTTCTCAATTCCACCACTGACTTTTGGGCCTTCCTAGTGTAAATTCATGAAACAGGCCTACAGAGAACATTGTCATAGGTCCTTGTCCTCCAGTCGGACTCATGGGGTCATTGTTATGATCTCTAGATCTTAAGCTGGATTCATGTAGGACATTGCTACATGAGGGAACCAGGCTGGATTCATTTGTTTTAGTGTCTGGACAGATTCCTTACACTATCTTTGCATATGAAGCTTTGATGGACTATTCTAAAATAATTCTATAGATTATGTAGCCTCTGTATTTCCCTTGTAAGCCCTGACTATAACAGATGTACTTCAATTTTGGGAAGCAAATGAGTTACAGGTAATTTTTCTTGTGACACAATCTTAACGGTAAGTTTCCCTGAAACACATCACATGTCAGATATATTTTTTTAATGTATTCCATAGAGGGTCTACAGGGTCTCACTATATAGATCAGACTCATAGTGATTTTCTTTTTTTTCCATAATTTTATTGGGAAATAAATAGCAATGAGAAAGTTTCAAATCAAATTGGAAGGACAGTTCCAATAATTAACACATTGCATATTGCCTTCCTAGTGGTTATTTGTTGTACAAGATGCACACATGATATCCTGCTTACAAACACTATTAGAACAAATCCCTCTATTCCTTGAATAAAGAATGTAGCTATATATCTATTTTAGCCATTTTGAATACACAAAGTGGTCATTCATCTGTATCCCCTTTTTTGTTTAGTTCCATCATTTAAATATTACAGGTGTGTAAACTCAGTAAAATATTCCAAAATAGTCCAGTAGTCCATAATAGTACTGGGGCTTCCACTTGATTGGCAATGTCTGAAGTTGTAAACCTGTGTCCCCTACACCTCAACATAACAACATGGCTTTACTTCTTGTACTTTGCTTTTGTACTTTTCTGCTGAATGGTTAAGACCAAGATAAAGCGAGACCTATGTAGCAAGAATTGTGTCTTTTGGGTCTGATAAGGTCAGTGAAATTCCCTCAGGATTTATCTTGAGACCATGTACATCAGATTGTAGATCCTTTGTCAGTGTCAGCCATGTGGATGAGTCACGGCCATTGTTTTTCTTGTTTTCAGCCTCCCAAGCGCTGGGATTACAAGCACATGCCACTAGGCCCAGTCTCAATCTCAATCACTGCCTCAATGAGCCCCTGGGTTGAGGCTGGCACGGCACACTGGAGAAGTAACCCAGTACCTGAGTCTGCCTAAGCAGGCGCTTTAGTTCACTGAGATATCTGGCCAGTCTCATTTTTTGTTTTTTGAGACAAGTGTCTTGCTATGCTGTTTGGGTTGGCCTTGTGCTCACTTTTGTAGCCCCCAGGCTGGTCTCGAACAAATAGCAATCCTCCTCTCTCAACCCCTAGAGAGCTGGGATTACAAGGGTATACCACCACACCTGGTTCCCCAAATACACTCATAAATTTTAATCAGATTAAATTTCTTGACTTCACATTTTATTAGTTTTATTAAATGTCTATCCACTCTATCAGTTCTGGAAACAAATCTCTAGATCTTTCTCCTTCTTCAACATTATAAATCAGTCCATTTATCAATCTAGTCCTCTGACCACTCAAAGTCCCATATCTATTGTTTTAAATTACCTGAATGTAGAGTGAATGATTATAATAGATCAGGTTGTCAATCCAAACACATCACCAGTAACACCAAGGAAGTGATGAAAAAAGTATCTCATTGGAGTGGAAAGAACAGCACTTACATTATAAGCCTCCTTGGCCCCTTTTTCTTTGGCCCCTTAAGACAAACACAGGATCTCTGGAATTATCTGATTTTCCCTCTTATGAAAATGTGGATGTTGAGCTAGAACACAATCCCTGAGGCTGCCTGCAACTTTAATACTCCACAGTTCTAAGACAAGCTGAGGAATAAAAATACTGCCTGAGATCTATAAGAAAATGTGACCAGTTTCAAGACAAAAATCAGAACAGAGACACACATATTTGTGAGGGTTTAAGTTTCTCTCCAAGGAAATATCACTGGGTTTCTGAGTCTCACACCTTGTAAATTTTCTACTTTTATTCTTAGTCCCAAGAGAGAAACCAGAATTGATCTGATTATTAACCCTTACACTCCTTACTGCTCCATCATTATGCTCCGAGTCTTTCATTCAGGGCACAGTCACTATAATTTTTCTCCTTCCTTACATTTCTTCAAAGACAGTGAGCTCTTAATGATATGCACAATTCTTTAGGACACTGTGTGACACATTTCATATTATCAGAAGTTTAGAAAATCATAAGGTAGGCAAAGGGGCTTTCTTTCAACATGTTTTACATTTAATGATGCATAAAATTCTTCATGACAGAAGCATTTTTGTGAGCAATATCATATACATGATAAATTTAGAGATGTCTGTCTCAAAAATATTTTTTAGTGATTTTATTGAAAAACAAATAGCAATGAGACAGTTTCAAAACCTATTAGTAGGATGGTTTCAATAATTAATACATTGCATATTGTTGTCTTAGTGGTTATTCATAGTATAAGATGCAGACATCATATCCTATACTCAAACACTATTAGAAAAAAATCTTTCTATTCAATGAATTAAGAGAATGTAGCTGTATATCTATCCTAACTATCAAAAATAATTTGTGACATTCAAACAAACTGCCATGCACTGTTACTACAAAGTATGGCAAAAATTAAGCTAATTTGGAACACATTCGAAAACATAAGGAGTCTCTTGACGAACATTAAACATTGATAGGGATTCACTATAAAATTAACTGAAAGCAAAAATGAAGCAGAAACTAAAGGGCAAAACTTCTACTCTTGGTCCAGGAAATAATTAACTGAATGGCTTGAAAGGTTACAGAGAGCACAAACTTCTGGTGGTCAAAGTAGAATGACACTGAAATGCTGATACACAGAATAGCCACTACACTAGAAATGTGACTATGGAATAGTGGTAAATGTTTTGAGTACTTACCAAAGTGCTGTAAAGGTATTATTTTGCCTATGACATTAACTATTTCAAAGAATCTCTTAGCTCCTAAAGTATAATGGTACATTATGTTTCATGGAAACTAAAAAGCCTTCATGAATTGCTTTCATTTCTATTTCAACCAGTTTATTAATTAAGGACATATTTACTAAGCACCAGTTATGGGTAGGCAATAGGTAGACAAAGATGACTAGTCCATGGCTCAAAGTCATATTTAAGATGATGAGAATAGCATTTTCATTACCGAGATGTAACTTAATGAAAATTTCATTGACTTTTCCTAAGATTTCTACTGTTTTTAAAGCAATACTGTTTCTAGAATAAGAAAATTTATGGATTTACCTTTTAAAATTCATAGAAAGAGAGGACCTGCCAGTTAGCTCAGTTGTTTAAAAGTGCCTGCTTATGTAAATGCAGTCAGGCACAGGATACTGTGGTTTGATCCCCAGCTCCACATGCTTTACCAGGCCCACCCTTAATGCAGCCTGAGCCAGCCAAAAAAAAAAAAAAACTTCTCAACTTTCAAGGGGTGGCCAAATAGCTCAGAGGACGCAAGCTGGGGCAGGGGCAGGGATGAGCTGTCATCTCCAGACCTGCCCCGCTCCTGGGGCACGCTAAGATGGCAGCTGAGACTGGGCGTGGTAGCACACCCCTCTAATCCTAGCTCTTGGGAGGCTGTAAACAGGCGGGTCACTACAAATCCAATCTAGTAGGGAAACCTTGAACACCCTGTAGGTGAAACCTGGAATACCCTGTAGACCCTTCCCTAAAATACAAAATAAATAAATAAATAAATAAATCATAGAAACTGACACAAAGAATGAATACAAATTATTTTTCATACCACTGTTTCATTGTCTGTTTCTTCAACTGAAATACCTCAAATTAGTAAATATTTTAATGCTATTTTATATCTATCATGTTAACTCAGAGTTTTTTAAAGAATGCAAAATGGTAAAAAAAATTACAAATGATACAAAATTTCATTAAACAAACTAATAAGAATTTCACTAAGGTTGTTGTATTGCATAATGTTATCTTCAAATTAGTTGTTTAGGATACCAGATATAAACCTGAAAAATGGGTAAAAGAACTTATAAGAAATTCAAATGAGGGAAAAATAAAATAAAATCTTAAGCATTAACTACCTACTTCAATAGAACAGCAGAAATCATCAGTACAATACAATTACCAAAAGTATCCTACATATACATAAATATATCTTTTCCCTTCTTCCTTTAGTCCTTTTTTTATCTCAACATTTTCTTCTCATTGAACAAATTCTTTTCCTTTCACAGCATCTATTGTAAGTTTCAGATTTTATTTACTCTTTCAGGGTGTTGTTTGCACATGTGGGTTTGATTTATTTCACTCACCAATACACTCTCTAGTAGCATCACATTTACCTTTTTGTATAGCTCAGTAATACCTCATGGAGTTTTTTTTTAAAGAATGTATTTTCCTTCTTGAATTTAAACCTAATACATAACAAATTAAAAAGAACATATGTGGGGCCAGGGAGATGGCTCAGTGGAATAAGCGCTTCCCTGGCAAGCGCAAGGGCCTGAGTTCAATCCCCAGTTCCACCCAAAAAAAAAAAAAATGAATATATGTAAAGCAAGTTGCAAGGTAGGAACTAATCATTCATAAGCCAAATAATCAGTTCTTGCTATATTTGAAGAAATCTTATGATCTATTTTTACATAAGCAACTAATAAATGCATTATATAATGAGTTAAAATGGAAATTAAAAAGTTTGAAAGTATAAATATGTAATTTGTCTATAAAAGAAAGATTCAGTTGTCAACACATACACAAAGTGCTAGAACTTAGTAAAATATAATTGCTTTAGTTTGGGAATTTAACACAGTAGTACAGTCTCACAAAGTAATAAACTACCACACAAACAAAAAATATATTAGGTGTAAAAATATATATAATGTACTCACAACCCTCAGACTAATTTATAGAAGATTTATCTATATTTTTTATCTATGTGAAATAATATCGTCTAGATATTGGCTTAAGTTTGTAATGTAACATATAAAGCTGTCCAGAAGTCATGTAGCAGTATTAACTAATGCAGAATATAGTTGAAGAAACTAAAAGGCCCTGCTCATTTAATGAGGATAGAACATCTTTTTTTTTTTAATCAACGGTGGTGGAAACATTCAAATTTAGTATAACTTTTCTAGAAAGCCATCTAATATAATGATTCAAGAGCATAAACAACTATAAATTCTCTTTAACTAATCATCCTTTTCCAAGGGATATACCACATAAAATACTCTAAATTGTAGACAGACCTATATGTTCAAAGATGATCATGACAGCATTTTGATAATACAGAAATTTACACTCTTAAGACTATAGGTGGAGAAAAACAGATAAAACTGCTATATCTACATGAATCTAAAAAGTCATTAAGCCTTTTAATGTTTTGGAGATATGTTTTCAAGTCAATGTTATTTGAAAGGAGATACAAAACCATATGATTTCAACTATGCAAAAATGTTTTTATACTCTAATCAGTAATCTATGGCAATCTTAATGATAATTATACCAAATAGGATTTCAGTGCACATTAGAATTTGCTTTGTAGAGCCTAGGGCTAATAGTCTGTGATTAGCATGAAGAAAGTGCTGTGTTTAATCCTCAGCCCTAAAAACAAAACTATGCTTCTAGACTTACTGAAGAGAAGATCATTTTCATTTTCTAAATGAATTATATTTTATTTTTAAAAAGAAAGCTTTATCATTTGTTTTGGTCAATTTTAATCAACATGCATAAGTATATGTCTTAAATAAAAGGGTAAAAATATAAAAGGTGAGGGAAAATGAATATAATTAAAATAAAAATAAAATAAAGACACACAATACTACAGTGGACATAATCAGAATTAAGATGTGCTGTGTACATGTATTAACTCCCCAAGATGAATGTAATTTAATCATTATGTATTATAAACACATACCAATACAATTTTTAAAAGAAAATAACAACAGTGGTAATAACGTATAAAAGAAATAATACAGTAAGGATACAAAAGAAAGCATTTCTCTTGTATCAAAGCAGGAACAATCTCTCCTGTTTTAACAACAACAAAAAAGGACCAATTCTTTGAACTGGAAGTTGGGGGATGGGTGTGGAAAGCACTGAGTGATGTTCATGTACTAACTATGCATGATGAATGTAACCACTATGTGTCATAAAAATGAACTAAATTTAAAAAATGAAATGAATATATGGCAAAGGAATCTACAGACAGAGGGAAGAAAGAGGGAGGAGAGAGGAAGGAAAGTAGATAGGAAAGGAGTAAGATGTGTTAAGGACTTGTACCTATTCGTACAATGAACATAAATGTTCTATACTCAAGTACCAATGTTTTGAAAAGACAAAATAGGAAAATAAAACAATACTGAAATGCAACTTTCTACCTACAATATCTGGATATATGGTGGCATCAAACTCCCAAATTGGAAAATCCAGAGCAAGGAATATGTAACTTGCTGTTTGGTTTTGTTAAAGCTATGATGTGTTTGCTTACAGTTCTTATAGTTAGCAATACAGATTTTAAACTAACAAATAAGAATGAAAGAAGACTCTTTCATTGTGCTTTCCTATCAGTGTCCTTCATTTACAAGAGACAAGTACATCCTGCCTAAACTTTCTTATTTTTCAGCATTCAAATACTTCCCAATTGGAAAAGACATGAAAAAATACTGAAACATGACTCCTAATGCATTGGACATGATAAATAAATTATTATTGTTGTTGTTGTTGTTGTTGTTGTTTTTGACCAACTCAGCGCACCCTGAGGGTGGGGCTTGCATGGCATGTGGTGCCAGGGATCAAACAGTAGTCCTCTGCACCTGCCTAAGCAGGTGTTTTAGACTGCTGAGCTATCTATCTTACATACATTAGCATTTTCAAAATTATTCCTAGAAGTCTGTCTCATTCTGATTTTCTCTATAACCCCTTAACATAATTAGCATGTTGAGGAGGCTATTAAAAATTAAACATCCCACAACAGGAGCACATAGTTTTCCCATTGTTCAATGTTTAATTATATCCCTCATTTTTACATAGTTGAAAGTCTATATCCTACCACACATAGAATTTTTTGAAGACACTATTAGAAAATGTTTTCTTGCAATGTGTTAATTATTGAAACTGTAATCCTAATTTGATTTGAAACTGTCTCATTGCTATTTGTTTCTCAATAAAATTATGGGGAAAAAAAGAAAATGTTTTCTTTGATTTAGATGTACTTTACATAAGTCATTTTAGAGCCTACCTAATGTTCTACTGAGTGCACTGCCCATGACTGAGGCATTCTCTTCTTTTTCAAATTAAGTTTTCTGTCCATTCCAATTTTCCATGAGTATAGTCAATTCTGAAATGAACACATACTTTTTCTTATGGAAAATCTCCTTATGGTAAATTCTCCAAAGTACTATATGACTAGAGTCAGGGAGTATAAATATTTTCTACATTCTGTCAAATTGCTTTTCAACAGGATTTAATGCTAATAGCACAACACAATAATGTGTAATGTTCACACTACCACTTTTGTTATTTTCAACTGACTAGATGGGAAATAATTCTAATTTCTAAAAGTTGCACTTTTCAACTGTTGCATTTAATTTTTGCTAAATATAATGATTTTCTACTCACTTAAATACATTATCTGCTTTTCAAATTTTTCTACATAAACCAAAACGTTTCCATTATGCCTTATGTACCAACACTATTAGTCTTAGATACCAAACTATTCATCTTTTGTATAGAAATTTATACATTTTTTTCTCAGTGCCATATTATTTGTACTTTTCTGTTGTTCTTGTATATACAGGTATATACATGCAGCAGAAAAGCTAAAAGAATACCTTTTATAGCTATTTCAGAAAAGTGAAGTCATAAAACAAAATGGTAAAACACAGTATTTAAACTATATGAGAGTTATAGGGCCGAGGAGACAGCTCAGTAGAATAAGTACCTCCCTGGCATGCGCAGGGTCCTGAGTTCAATCCCTGATACCAGACACAAAAAGGTTATAATTATCTCTGAAGTAAATTTATTTAAGTATATAAATAAGAAATGGGATTATATGACTGTGAACAAAACAGGTAACAAAGAGTCTATATTTAAATGGCAAGGGAATAACCATTTCTGACAAAACTAAACAAAAAGGGGGGATACAAATGAAGGACCATTTTGTATCTGTGTACACAAAATAGTTAAGATAGTTACATAACTACTTTCTCTTAATTCAATGAGAAGAAAGATTTGTACCAATAGTGCTTGGACAGGATATCATGTTTGCATCTCGTACTATGAATAACCACTACGAAGACTACAATATGCAGTGTATTAATTATTGAAACTGCTCTATTAACTGGTCTTGAAACTTTCTCATTGCTTTTTGTTTCTCAATAAAACTAATTAAAAATATGCTAAAATTAATAACTAAATTCAGTAGCATAGGACTATACAAAGTTAACCCTCAAAATTTGGTAGTGTTCCTGTATAATAAACTCCCTAAGGAGAAATTAGGGAAACAATACCTTTCCCAATGACATAAAAATTAAAATAAAGTACATAGAAATTAACTTAACAAAGCAATTCAAAGATTTCTACAATGAAAACTATAGAACCCTGAAAAAGGATATCAGAATATGGAAAAAACATCCCCTGCCCTTAGGTAAGCCAAATAAATGTAAAATGGCCATACAGCCAACACTGTGATACAAATTTAACATAATCCGAGTCAAACTACCAATAGTATTCTTCATAGGGCTACAGAAAGCAGTTCCAAAATTTATAAGGAACCAAAAGAAACCTCAAATATCAAAAGCAACTCTGGGTAACAAGGGCAAAGCAAGGGACCTCACAATCCTGTACTTCAAGTTCTACTATGAAGTTACAGAAATAAAAACAGAATTGTATTGGCAAAAACAAAAACCAAAGCAGACTTGTGAACCAATGCAACAGAATTAGGGATGCAGAAACAATTCCAGGCATAGTCAGTTACCTTATCTTGACAAACCAAATGTCTTCCCTGGACACAAAGTGCTGAGTAAACTGGTTAACCAGATGGTGAAAATTTAACCCAGACCCATATTTCTCATCATGTACTAAATTAAAATAAAAGCAAGTCAAAGTTCTAAATATTAAAACAGAAACATAATCTGTTGGAAAACAGAATAGGTGAAGCTCTTGAAGATACAGCTGTAAGCAAAGACTTTCTGCACAGAAAGCTGGTTGCGTGAGAGATACTAAAATCAAAACATTAGATCCTATCAAATTTAAAAGCTTCTTCATACTAAAGAAAACAAGACACAGACTTTAGAAACAACCTACAAAATGGGAAAGAGTTTTGTCATCTACTCAGACACTGGACTAATATCTGGATTTTTATGTAAAGAAATCAAAATATTAGATGTCCATATTTAATAACCTAATAAAATTGGTCAGCAGAAATGAAGAGATATTTCTGAGATGAAGTACAAATGGCTAAGAAACACATGAAAAATGTTCTGCAATGTTGCATATTTGAGAAATGTAAATTTTTTTAAAAATTAAGTTATAAGTACATTCCTGG
>NW_004524774.1:1927894-1952824 GCF_000260255.1 Octodon degus | reverse complement strand
CCACAAAAAGAAAATCTCACTAAGTTTCCATATCACTCCAGAAATCATTGGTATTATAAAGAGCCTGTGTAGTGGGGGAGGACCCTTCTGCATTGTTGATGGAAGCATAATAAACTAGTACAACCCTATAGATTTCAGTATAGAGATTCCTAAAGAAGCTAAAAATAGCAATTCCATTTGACCTACATACTCCCTTCTAGGTATTTCCCTGAACGTTAATGACATCATAATGAAATGATATATACACAACCATGTTTACAGCAGCACAGTTCATAATAGCCAAATCTTGCAAAAAACCTATGTGCCCAACAACAGGTGGATAGATAAAAGAAAATGTTGTATTTATATAGAATTAAGTACTACTTTCCCACAAAGAAGGATAAACTTGAACCATTTTCGGGAAAATGGATGCACCTTCACCCTATAAAGTTAACTGAAGTAAATCAAAAACACAAGTTTAAATACTTCATGGCTTCTCCTATATGAGAAACTCAATACATAAATATAATGCACACTAAAAGATAAACAGGAAGAAAAGTGAGAGAAAAAGTTTTGGAACCGCATGAACAATGTATCTAAGTGTACCTCTAGTACAACTGCCTTATGTGTTTTATATGTTTTTTGGTGTGTTTGTCTGGAGGTTAAGTCATATGTATGATAAATAACTTTATAAGAACTATTAAGATAAATTAATCCAATGCTGGCAAAAAAAAGGAGAAGATAGATGAGAAAGGACAAAACTGAAATGTGTTATGTAATATAGCAATTGTACACAATGAGTGCAATCATTATGTACTATGAACATGTACTAAGAAAAATTTGTAGAAAAGCAGGAAAACTCTGCCGTCCTTATGTTCAAAAACTTTAAAACAACACTCAGAACAGTGCTGTAATCTGAAAATTCAAGACTTAAATTTAGTATTAATAATGATATCGATGTGTGTGTGTGTGTGTGTGCGCGAGCGCTCATGTGTGTCTGTGTCTATGTGTGTATATTTTATAAACACTATAATAGTAGCTTTAGGGCAGAAGATGGGCCGTGTGTTTCCAAACTGGTGGCAGCGATAGATGTGGATACTCCAAGCAGCACCAACAGCAGTGCAGGCAAGAAATGTTTTGAAGTGAAAAAGTGGAACACGGTAGCACTGTGGGCCTGGGACATTGTGGTTCATAATTGTGCCATCTGCAGAAACCATATTATGGATCTCTGCATAGAGTGCCAAGCCAACCAGGCATCGCAACATCAGAAGAATGCACCGTGGCCTGGGGAGTCTGTAATCATGTCTTTCACTTTCCCTGCATCTCTTGCTGGCTAAAAACAGGGCAGGTGTGTCTGTTGGACAACAGAGAGTGGGAATTCCGAAAGTAATGGACACCAGAAGAATTCTGCCAGCATAACTGTCACTCAATACGAGACCTGCCTCTTGTCATCATAGGTTAGATAGGCCTCTGTCCTGACCCTTGTCTTTCCAGTTTGTTCTCCCCTGGCCATGGTTGTACCCATGTCAAATAAAGTTCCACTGGGTTCTTTGAAAAAGTAGCTTTAAACTCATAATTTATATCTACAGAGTGTTTAAAACTCCTTGGAGCAACTGCTTATAAAACTTATTTCCTATGCTTGAGAAAAGTACACATAAAAATGTGACTAATGGGCAAACTTTAGTACAGCTTCATCCCTAATGCTCATCTCTGTGGCCTTCAAACATCAGAAAAATAGAATTATTTAGTCATTAGTAGTGGCACTCTCTTGTAATTCTACCATTTGGGAAGCTGAGACAGAAGGATTGCTACGAGTTCGAGGCTACCTAGCCTAAATAGTAAGTTTGAGGACAGCCTGAACTGCATCATAATACTGTGCCTCATAACAAAATAAAATTATTTGTATAGAATATGGGTCTTAAGAATGCTTAAAGGCAATACTTTGAATGGTCTTATAGCCTGAACACCTTAAAGTCTTGATTCCTCAATTTTTATTATCTATTGACCTAGGGCAAGTCACTCTGCCTCTCTGAACCTTCCAGTAGTAAAGATGTCAAAAAAGGATATAATTGCCCTCACCTCTCAATTGTTTTGAGATTGAAAATAATTAAAGCACTTTTATTTACCTGAAACTTGTTATAGATTATGTGTTTTCCATTTCTACTGAAAACTTGTTACAGTAAAAATTCTCTCTGAATGCAAGCATAGAAAATTCTATTTGCCAAATTACTAAAGGATCATTAACTGAGTTTGCATCTTATATCGGAAATGTTTTTCTCATTTTGGGAAAAACAAGTTTCAAGGGAGTCACAGTGGATGGAGAGGCAGAGCAAAAGAAAAGTAGGGGGAGTCTTTGCTTTTGCAGAATTCATATTCAGCTGTCCTAACTAGGAATTAGGTAGAAATAAATATTCCTTAAAATACCATAAGAAAGACAAGGTAACTCAAATCTTAGAAGCTAAGTACACACTAAAAGCATTATATTCAAAATAATTTCTATTAAATTGACATAGATTCACAAGAAAAGTACAGCATTAAAACTTCAAAAAGAATATTTCTTAAAACCAAGCATTAGTAAATGATGAATTTGACTAACTGGCTACATATAAAAACTCTGAAACACAGGAAACATTTCTTCATGTGTTTGAAATATTCACAGCCTAGGACACTGTCAGATTAAAAAAGTATTTGAATGAAAATGAATTAAAAGAAGCTGATGTATATTTATTTCAACCAATTAAATTAAATTAATATTTCAAATTTGAAATATGAAATGGAGAACTGATAATACAAAATTCAAAATTTTACAAATAGGTAATATACATTCAAATTCAAACAGTATTAAAGAAATTTGGGGGCCAGGGAGATAGCTCAGTAGAATAAGTGCTTGCCTGGCAAGCACAAGGCCCTGAGTTCAATCACGTATACCGCAAAAAAAAAAAAGTATTAAATTTAAATTAAAAATAAGCTACCAGAGCAAAAAAAGAAAAAACATAATTATCAGTATGCTATGTGACTCACCATAGTAGAATATCTTATACATGAACAAATACTTCTCTTTCAGAATCTAGATACTGATGAACTAGATGACTCCCTGTTGCTGCCTTACTCCATTTTACACTGCTATAATAGAATAATAAAAACAGGATAATTTACAAAGAAATTATAAGAAGATTCATTTCTCATAATTCTGAAGGACTTAAAGTCCTGGATTGAGGAGCATACATTAAGCAAAGGCCTTCATGCAGTGTATGCATGAAGAGGACAGCCTGAACTGTATCATAATATGCAGAGAGTATGCACAAGAGGTGGCAGCAAGGAAGCCCCAAACTTCCTTTTGTCACAAGCCTATTTGAGCAATAACAAACCTCTTTCTGTGATTACAAGGTTAACGAAAATCACCGCTCTAATGTCTTACCTCTCAATACTAGTGCATTGGGAACTGAATTTGCAGCATGTCCAACAAGTGGGATACACTCAAACCATAGCAGTTATAGTGAATTCAACATTCACTTTAAGTTTTCAATGGCTACACTATTTTTGTTTATTAGAGATGATCTTTAAATCCGTGCTGGCACAACCATGTCTGAAACATAAGTCTCCACATTCCTGCTTCAATGAACATATTCTAGGAAACAAGCTGTTGATCCTTTCTCAGGGTAATCATCAGAATTAAATAACATCATTTCACCTTACTACAAAATAAAATGAAAACAAAAAAGTAGCAAGTTAAAAGCAAAATATTCACTCCTCTCCTTGCCTAGTCTCAGAATTGAGGCAGCATACCAAACAACATTATTTGTATCTCACTTGCTGTTAAACTAACTTTTATAAATATAGAAAATCAATATTTGAAAATTATAGCAAGCACTGTGTGCCTCAGAGCATGAAGGAAATACTATGACTAAAAACAGAAGGCATAATAAGAATTCTTACTAACCTCAGACAATTCATAGACAGGCATACACTATGGGGAAAATAATCTTAAAACAGGTAAAATTCAAGCCTTTATATTTTCCTTTTCTCTGTTTTCATGGGAACGAATGGCCAACAAAGGGAAATAATCAAATAGTAAAAGCTCAGGTGGCATTCTAGCATCACAGTGCCAAATAATGATTAAGAGAATGTATTGTTGAGTCAAAGCAGGTATGTTAGAACCACGTAAACAGTGGTAAGTCTTTAGAAATTTGAATTTCCTCTGCTTATGTATAGGATTCTATACAACGGAATAGAAACACTGCTTATTTTATTGGGATGTCATGACAAGGAACTTAAGATATACAAGACACTCAGAACAATATTTGGCACAAAGTAAGTGTTCAATAAAATTAATTACTGTTATGATCTAGGTAGTTAAATTGCCTCTGGATTGCATCTACTTTAAACATGAAAACAATTCTATTTTAGTTAGAAGAATAACTATGTAAATATAAAATATTATATCATGTTATAGTTAATACTATAAGGTCAACAGGATTTATTGCACTTGGAGGATCTGATTAAATAAGTAAGGCATAAACCCTAAGAATGCAAATAGCACAAGGAACCTGAAAATATTTTTTCCAGGCGTTTCACCTGAATAACAGGAGTGAAAAACATGAGAAACTATCCTATAGGTGTACTTCTGTTGTCCTATTCTAAAAAAAAAATTAGTTAACCTGCTATATGTTTTTTAAGGAAGTGTTTTTATAGGCCACAAAAATGTTACTACATTCTTTTGAACAATTGTATTTTGGGTGCTTCAAGTGAGTAGAAGTAGTAGTAGTTTGTTATTTATTTAAATTTCTTTTCAACTCAGAAGTATTCCCAATCTCTGGAAATTTCATAACTCATTAGGAAAGATCTTGCCAGTCATCACTTATTAGGAATGATCTTGCCTACTCCTGACAAATGGCAAGTGAGTAAAAGGACCCAATGTATAAATCAAGGTAAAAATTAACTTTAGTAGCAATAATGAAAAAATATGACTGCTTTGTCCTTATACAAATAGGGGGTATCTTATGGGTAAGAAGCACCTCAGGTGAACAAACTCAAAATAATGTTCAGGCTTTCACATGCCAGCCTCAAAGAATGAAAGCAACAAAAAGAAAAGAAAATGTCTAAGAATACACTAAATGAACTCAGATACCTATTACCCCAAAGTTATAGTTGTGAGTGGATAATGTCCTAGATAATTATTCTCACAGTCAAAGAACAACAAATGAACCAGGTGGTGGTACATACCTGCAATCCCGGCACTCAGGAGCCTGAGGCAGGAAGATGAGTGTGAACTCAAAGTCATTCTGGGCTACATAATGAGGTCAATGCCAACCTGAACTCGAGACCTCATCTCAAAATACACACACACACACACACACACACACACACACCCCACAACCACCATCACCACCACCACCACAAATGACAGTATTATTAGCATAAAATGAAGCTATATTTTAGGGTATCATTTTATCTAACTTACTCTGATTCTCAAAACGCTGAAGGAAAAAAGCCATTACCATTCTGGTAACTATCATTTAGCATATAAGAATCTCTCAGGCAAGAAGCATGTGCTCTTTAAGAATTTCTTCAAAAAGGCAAACTAAAGTCAATGCATTTTATCATGATTCTCCTTTTTCCCAAAAATATCAGCAAGGCAGACATGAAAATTACTTTAATAGCTTAATGTTGACTGCTTTTGAACAAATGGTCAATTCACATTCAACAGGCTGAAAAATAAATTAGCTGTTTGCTAAACAGCTCAACTTCTGTTATTTACTTATTCAACAAAACTCTGACTTCTATTTGTGAAAAAATATTCACACTTCTAGGAATGGCAGGAATAAGAACGTCAAAGATGGCCTCAAAAGCTATGTGAGCTCCAGATCATGTAGGTCAGGTTAGTGGAAGAAGAAGCAAAGCAGTGGTTTACAAAAGAATAAATATAATAATAATTTCTCATATGAAAACTTATGTTTTAACTTACAAAGTCCATGGGGGTCTGGAGAGCAGAAACATGAATCCTGTTTTCTCCTCATGAATTGCTAGCTTATTTTAGTATAACATACTGAGAGAAAGCGATAATGTTCACTATCAATAAACTAGGATCATATCAAGAATACAGGATCATATCAGCAAGGTAAATGGGACAATACAACTTATCTGAATTAGTTTCACTCCCTTTGGGAAGTCTTTCAATATATTCCTAAAGAATGCCCTTTTTGGTTTTTTTTTTTAAAGAATAACCTTTGATCACTCATAAAAACAGAGAGACTACCATTCACCAAGTAACTACTATATGCCAGGCATTGTGCTGAGGAGTTTTCTTCACATGATATCTTAATTCATACACCAGGAAACCATGCTCTGACACTATAGAACTCTAAGATTCTATACCTCTTAGTGACTCACTTGGCTGCTAAAAGGTACTGCCACATCCAGTATGGCTCTCAAACTTTTTTGGGGGTGGGGGGCAGATGGTGCAAGATGAAGAAATGAAGGCAGAAGGTGAAATGCAGAAAGCTGAGGTTGGAGAGAGCCTTCTCTCCAATGGGAAAAGAAAAACTACTCAACCACTGTAGCACGTTTATTTATACACTACATGCCAGATGAAACCCCTCTACCTATCAAATAGCGCACCTCACATACCCCTTGTTTTCAAGGTTGAAATGCTTGTTCACATTAGATGCTCCCTGCCCTCTGGCTGTTCCTCCAGCACTCTGTGCTCCATGCTCCATAACTGTTAACACATATCCACTTCAGCTATTCCAAACAAGGTACAGCCGAAATTGGAATACAGAACTACCTGGTACCAAAGCACACACCGTTTTTTTTCCCAGAACACTTCCATGCTTTCTCAACATTCTACGCAGTGCTTCTTAAGGCAACTGGTCCAAGTCAAGGCTATTGGGTTATTAATTATTGAGTTTATTGATATAAAATATACTTGTCAGTAACTTAGGCTTTAGCTCTATTTATTCATTTTGCACCTACATTGAACAAGTTTAATTTTTCTTTTGTACAATTATTCTTCAGGTATTTAAAATAATGTATTGTTTCTTTATATATGGTCATTTCATTCACAAAGGCAGCAGCAAAGGATAAAGGACAAAGGTGTAAGAATAGGGACAAAAGAATAGACTGACCACAAGAAAATGAGAGGCAATGCACACATAACAGATTTATCATACTAATCCTGAAAGTGCTCTCAAGAAAGGCAGATTAACACTTTTTTTCTTTTTTTGGCGGAACTAGGAATTGAACTCAGACCCTTGCCCTTGCCAGGGAAGCGCTTATTCCACTGAGCCAATTCCCTGGCCCCTAAATTGTTCTTTTTTTTTTTCAGAACCAGTGATTGAACTCAGGCCCTTGTGCTTGCCAAGGAAGCGCTTATTCCACTGAACCATCTCCCCGGGCCAGATTAACATTTTTTAATTCAATTAGACAGTCCTGAATTTTCAACAGTCTTAGTGACTATACCAAACAAGTGCTACACAGAACTGAAGCTTGGAATACCAAAAGCAATTATGATTTCAGACATAATTCACACTGTATTTTGAAATGGAGCACCAAAATTAGTTACATGCCTTTAAGAACTATAATTTAACTCTTTGGGGAAGATATCAACAAGGGGAATAGCTGGGTCAAATGAGACCTCTAGTCCTAGTCTTTTGAGGAAGAGGAATCTACACATTGATTTTCACAGAGGTTATACCAGTCTACACTCCCACCAAGTGGAGAAGGGATTCATTTCTTGCACACCCCCACCAGAATTTGTTATTGATTTTTTTATTTGTTTGTTTTATACTGGGAATCAAACTTGGGCATTTGTGCTTGCCAGGCAGGCACTTATGCCACTGAGCTATATCTCCAGCCCCTGATATTGGTTGATTATTTTATAATAGGCATTCTCTCCGGAGTTAGGTGAAATCCCCATGTTTTGTTAATTGGAATCAGTGATGCTGGACATTTTTTTCATATATGTTTACTGTTTGTATTTCTTCTCAGAGGAAGAATCCAATGTCCATTTCTTTGATTCTTTATATGTCGTATATATTAGCCCCTTGTATGAGGGACAACTGGCTAAACATTTTTCCAGTCTATGGGTTGTATTTTCACTCAGTTGGAAATTTCTTTTGCTATGTAAAAGCTTTGTAATTGGATTAATCGCCGATGTTGATTCTCTGCATTTTCCCCATGTGATCAGGGTTTTGTTCATGAAATCTTTGCCTATACCTATGCCATCAATAGTTCCATCTACTCTCTCTTCTAACAGTTTTCGTGTTTCGGTTTTAATATTTAGATTTTTGATCTATTTTGATTTTATTTTAGTATGTGATGAGAGACATGGGTCTACTTTTAGACTTTGGCATGTGGAAAGCCAGTTTTCCAAGCACTATTTATTAAAGAGGCTATCTTTCTTCCCAGGAATATGTTTGGCCCTTTTGTTAAAGATCAGGTGGCTGAGGGCCAGTCACATAACTCAGAGGTTTAAGCACCTACAAGCAGGAGCAGGGGCTGGAGGTTCGATCCCCTGGCCTGCTGTGCCAGCCCCACACCCACGGCATGCTGACACAGCAATTGAGACTGGGTGTGGTGGCACAGGCCTGTAATCCCAGCTCTTGGGAGGCTGTAAACAGGTGGATCACTACAAATCCAATCTAGTAGTGAGACCCTGAATGCCCTGTAGACCCTTCCCTAAAATACAAAAAAAGAATGAAAGAATGAATGAATGAATGAATGAAAGAAAGAAAGAAAGAAAGATCGATCGATCGATCAGGTGGCTGTTTGAAGTTATTTCTACATCTTCTAATCTGTCCCACTGATTTTCAAGTCTGTGTTTTGTTTTGTTGGCAGTACCATGCTGTTTGTAACACAGTAGGCTTTCAGTATTATTTCAAGTCAGTGACTGTGACACCCCTTGCCTTGCTTTTGTTGTCCAGAACTGTCTTTGGTATTCTAGAGGTCTTCTGTTTTCACAAGAATTTTAGGAGTTCTCTCTCTACTTTTGTGAGGTATGCTAAAGGGTATTTTCATTGGAATTACTTTAAATCTTTATAGCAACTTTGAGAGCATGCCCATTTTCACTGTGCGAGTTCTTCCTTCCCATGAACAAGGCATATCCTACTATAGTTTGATATCTTCTTTGATTTCCTTTTGCAGAGTATTCTAATTTTCAATGTACAGATCTTTTACCTCTTTGTCACACTGATCCCCATGTATTTCTTTTTCATGCTATTTAAAAAGTGTAGTCTCCTAAATTTCCCTCCAGTTTGAAGTTTAACTCTGTGCATATTGCAGGACACATACACAATATATACAATATGGTGCAAGTGTGGAGACCTAAAGAAATATACTGATTGATATAGATCATCTTTTTCTATCACTGCCAAAACTTTTCTCAACTGCACATAAATACAATGTCTGCTTTAATTTAAACTTTATGGCAAATAAAATTAGTTCAACAACAAAGATGAAGGATGAAATATAAAAATATTCTCACTATAGTCAGACATGTATCAAGAACTCCAAAGAATGGCATGTGCCACAAATAATAATTGCAAGTGTATTATTTCTCTTCTTCTGGACATGGTATAGTTACTTGTTAATAAAACTCCACTGAAACAGAAATAGAAAGAGGCAAAACTTATGAGTCATCTAATTTTTAAAAAGAGTAAGACATCCCTGTCTTTTGAACAAGGAAACAGTGTTTCATCAATAATTGCCTTTCCTTATGCACACAGTGAAAGCCCACCAAGATGTCCCTTGATTTATTGATAGTTATTTTTTCCTCTAGCAGTTAGTCTTGGTGTGTGTTGGCAGGATTAATGTTATTTTAATCAGGTAGTCAATCCAGTGCTATATGAAATGTAATCAGTGTGGTTTTGAATAGGATTGAGTACCTAAATATCTCTAAAGAGATAATTCATCTAGTAAACACTATTCCAATTATAAAAGACAAGCAGTGTGAGCTATCATTTCAATTTGAAAGAAAAAACCAGTGCTACTTTAAGATATTTAGAGCACTTTCCAAGTTAAGCAATCTAGAAAGAAATATGAGAAATTCATGACAGTAAAAAAAAATCTTTTTATAAGGAGGGCTTTTTGCTATTAAAAATGCTTAATGATTAAGTGCCTCCAAGATGAGTGGGACTAGCCCATATGTGAAACCAGATTAATGATGAGATGCAAAGAAATATGTTTTCCTTACCAATATGTTTTAAAATAAATTGCAAGATATTATTCTTCACACTCAAAACTAAATTGTAAAAGAATATTAAAGCTTTCTGGCTTGTGTAATGAATAGGATGTCAAGTGCTTTCAAATGGGGGAGGGACACAGATGATTAGTATATGATAGGAGATGGCCCCTCTTTCTGCGATATGCTAAGTATCCCTTAAAAAATCTGCATATAGACATAAATCTTTCAGGCCCATTAGCATTTGTTATCCACAAAACCAGGTGAAATGTACCTATTACTGCATAATATAGTGGGTGAGGAATTTACCTGACAAAATCAATTAACCAATTAGATCTTCAGATGTTGTATATAAATCAATAAATATTTTAATACTTATGACAAATGGTATTTGTTTTTGTTGTATCTTTTATTGAACTGCAACAAAAATCTGACTTGTTTAAAAAAGACAAAAAACAAATCATTTAGTGAAAAGTATTAATATCATTTAAAAAGTGTGACAGTGACTATTACCTTTTGTGCAGTAAAGCAAATTTGCTTAATGAAAATTAATTCACATTATCTATGTGATGTTTATACACAAATGAAAAGAAGTAATCGGGGCTGGTGAGATGGCTCAGTGGTCTAAAGCACCTACTTAGAACACGCTTAGCAAAGCACAGGGACCATGGTTCAATCCCCCAGCACCACATGCCAGCCAGCCCGCCCCCTGGTGGGTTGAGCTGGCCACACACACACACACACACACACACACACAAATAAAATTTTTAAAAAATGGATTTCTATCACATTAGAAAAGAAGTAATCGATGACGGGTTTTTGTTTGTTTTTATGCATTTTATTACAGGGTGTTCAGGGTCTCACTACACAGAGTGGACTCATAGTGATCCGCCTATTTTCAGCCTCCCACGCGCTGGAACTATAGGCGCGCTACCACGTCTAGTCTCAGGTGCTGTTTCAGCACACCCTAGGGGCAGGGCTGGCATGGCTCACTGGTGATGGAACTGGTTGCTGCGCCTGGCTCTTCAGTCCACTGAGCTATCTGTCCGGCCCCTTGGTGATGGCTTAAATGATTACTGTTTTCATTTAGTATGTATAGTCAAGAATTATGAATGCATATATTTTGTGCTACTGATAGAGCAGTTTTGAAAATCATCCTTGTACTTATAAAATATGTTTGCTAATAACCTTAATCGAGTAACAAATGGTGCACTAAAAATACTGAAATTACTTTTTAGCATATCTATTTTGGGGGGTCCAGAGAAACATGTATTTGTATGCTATTTGGCCACTTACTTCAGAATTTAAGCAAATGAATTAACTTCTTAAAGCTTCAATTTACAGATTTCTGGTGACCTACCTCACAAAGCAATGTAAGTTGCAGAAATTGTGCCATGCAATTCTAGTTTTCTTCTCCCTCTCAAATGCTCCCAAGTATATGTGAAGTACCTTATCATTGACAAATTGTTATACTAATTAGCTAATTACTGTAAGCTTTCATATATCCACCAAAACAGATTTTAAACCCCTTTGTTATGCAATGCTATTGTGCTACTATGATGTACTCATATAAATTGTGTAATACATATTTTTAACTAATTAGAAGATTCTTTCCTTCTGTAGTCATCTTTACAAATTCACATTTCATATGAGTGCAGTACTAATAATATTCCCAAAGTTTAGTATATGCTAACACAGGAAAGTGGAAAGAGCAACACAATTAAACTTGCAGAAGGGAAGTAAGGACTGTCAAATGGAAATGCCTGCACTATATTACCTGTCATGCTTGAATCAGTTGATCTAGTTAGCAAAAACTGTTACCTCCTACCTCTAGCAAACTGTATTTCTTTATCCAAAGTCTAAGGAGGCATTCTTCAGTCACACCTGGATTCACATCCCAGCTCTACCATTTACTAGGTGAGTGATTTGGATAATTAAATCACTTGGCTACATTTCATCTGTAAAATGGTGATACTCCACCAACTGCAGAGTGTTACTGCCATTACCAGATGAAATAATGTATTCAAAGCACATAGCTGGCATCTAATACATGCCATTTTCTTCCCATATGGAACTGCTAAGTTAGAATCCCCAGAGGAATTCCAGTGGGTTTCAAAAGAAGCAAGTCTAGAAATATTTACTGTATATTTACTACATACTACTCTGGTGCTAGGATTGCAGTTATTAAAATATACCTACCTCCTATATGCACAATAAATGGCTATTATGTTTATTTTCAGTCAAAGAAGTTTACTATCAAAAATAAGCAAAAGATATTAAATTGACACACAATGTAAAAAGCAAGAAACTTGTAAATTACAGTATTATAAGAATACAAAATAATTGCGACATAGGGGCACTATGGAAAACCGAGGCAACATGTTACAATACTTTTACGGACCTTGGGAACAAAAGGTAACTTGTGAAGGAAGAAAATTATGAACTAGGGAATGAAGGTTTATACTACATTGGAAAATTGAGAAAAACAAGCTAGTGGTCTTACTGTTCAGCTTTGTGGGTAATTGGTATCATGGAAGAAACTAATGACAGTAGATTCACTAAAAACTTAACAGTAGTTAAGTTTTGAAACCAGGTCATGAAGGACACTGTACTTCACTTTTCTTTTGTTTGGGGAGGTGAGAGATGTCTATAGATTGAACCCACAGCCTCACTCATGCCAGGCAAGCACTCTACCACTGAGATAAATCCTCAGCCCCTCACAACATTCTGAGACAGGGTCTCACTACATTGCTCAGGCTGGCATTGCACAGGCAGTCTTCCTCCTTCAGCCTCCTAAGTTGCTGGGACAACAGGTGTGTGCCAACCACACCTGGAACACTCTTCCTATTTTGCTGTACTAGTCCCTAGATAGACAACAAAGAGCCACAGGATTAGCTTTATTTTAAGCATGATTACTTCTGAAGCACTTTTAGGAAATAAGAGATACAATCTGGGAATCACTACTAAAAGTTCTGACCTAAAAACGATGGAACTATGAATGGAAAAGGAGATTATTTCAGAAGATAATTCACTATAATTTGAAATAAGGACCAATTAAACATTCGATTCCTGCTTTCCTTGTTCTCCTTTTCTCAGTTCTAGATTTATCTACTCCCACTGAACACTAATATGATGGACTTGACATTACCTTATTTGTTAAGTGTATAATACTTGTATGAAAGGAAAAGGAAGGACTATATATATGCTTACATGACAAGCTCAAAGGGGCAAAAAAAATTACAAATCAATGAAAGGGTAAGGGAGATATTTTAAAATCCAGAAAATACATGGGTAATTTATGTTCAAAATGCAATGCAATTAATTCTGATTCTGATTGATTGAGCCTTCCTCAAAAGTAGTTCAAATGGCTAGTAGATATTTAAAGAGATAGAGGCTATATTAGTCAATTTTTCATTATTATAATAGATACCTAAGGCTGAGGGCGTAGTTTTAGAGGCTGAAAGTCCAAGATTAAATTGGTGTGGCCTCTGGAAAAGGCTCCATGCAAGAATGCATGCAAGTGTGAGAGACATATTCCAAATAAAGACAGAGGGCTGGGAGGACCAGGATTACTCTACACAGAACAATCTTTTTTAAGATTCCAATCCAGGGTTCTATAAGAACTACCTTAATCTCTTTCTGAGAGTATGGACCCCAGTTACCTAAGTAATAGATGTACAGATCAAGCTGTATATAGATACAATTTACATTACATTAAGTGGTTTAGACTAAAACAGAAGGAAAATTGTGTCTCCACAAGGCACAAAGTGGGAAAAGGTAGCTTCAATATGGAAAGAAATCTGAGAGAAAATTTTATCATACAACACAAGGCCTTTCATGAATCTGTGCCTCACTTCTTCATAAGTAAAATCAGGAAGACAAACACATATCAGTGATGTTCTGCACACAATATAAGAATCCCTATCCCAGATGGGGGACCAATCAGGATATCATGGGTTGCATTTCCTCTCTAAAACTACAGAAGAAGGTAGCTTGTCTCACTTGGATGTTATGCCTTGCTTGGTGAACCAGTACTATTTCCAGAACGCCATACCATCAATGATATAAGGATGAAAAATAAATCAAGAATGTAGATCTATCCAATACAATAGCTACTATTCACATGGAGCAACTAATCACTTAAAACACAGCTAGCTGAAACTGAAATGTGCCATAAATACAAAAAATACACCAGGGTGTGAAGCATTAGTAAAACAAAGAATGTGATACATCAATATAGATCATCAATAATTTTACATTGATTATATATTGAAATTATACTGAATATATTGAGCTAAATATATTATTAAAATGAATTTAATCTGATTCTTTTGCTTTCTAAAATGCAGTTTTCAGAAAATTTAAAATTTCATATATAGCTTATATTTATCCTAGACAGTTCTGCCATAGATGAAATTTTTACATTCCTTCTGGTGTAATAATTCTATGCTATAAAGACTTCAGTGTTAACAGTAAAGTGTAACTAGGGCTTGCTTCTTTGTAGGGAATAATAACAAAATCTTAAAAAAGAGAGATCCAAATATAAACGTCTAACAGTAAATACCAAACTATTATTAAATACCATAAAATACAAAAGAACATTACAAGCATCAACACTAATTTTAAAGAAAAGAAATTGAAGTGTATTATAAGAATTTATACTAGCAGTAGGAATGACAAGTTCAGCTCAAAGTAAAATATTTTTCCCTTCAATTAAATTTTTAATGTTGAACTCAATTTACCAAAAGTTAGGTATTTAATTGTTTTAGGAATTAAATTGTATTAGAAGTCAGATCAGCATAGAAAAAAAATAGTGTCTTTAAATTAAAAAGGACAACATACTATTTCTCCAAGAAGTAATTAAATTAGAGTTGGTGATATAACATAGTGAGAGACCTCACACAATATTTTATTTCCATAATGAGCAGGACATTTTAGTTATAAAAGGTAAGAGCATTAAATATCATTATATTATGAGTAAAATATGAATGCTTTAAATTGTGATATGGGGAAAATAAAGTAAATACAGTAGGGGGAAGGCTATAATCATTTAGGAGAATGACCTGTAAAAATCCTCTGACAATAAAGGCTTGTTTTGAAGTCAGGAACACTTAATTTCAATCAAGCCTGCTTGAATCCAACTCCCATGTTCTTAAACATAACATATATCTCCATGTATGTTGATGATTGCATATATACTATGTATATGTATGCAGTTGTGCATGAGTGCATACATGCATGCATGCATACGTGTGTGTGTTTAGACTTTGACTAAACTTGTTAAATGAGCAATTTAGACCTGCCTCTCATAAAGTGCTCTCAAGCATATATTTACAAAATGTATTTATCTACCTTATTTGTTCTCCCAATTTTTCTGTCATTAATTCCTCCTTACAATTTATTGAAAATACTTTATGTATATCAGTACATCTTGGAAAATCTTTCACTCTATTTTATAATGTACTGAGGAATTTAGAGGAGTTTTATCCTTTCAATTAACAAATGGGAATTATATACAGCTAGGAAAATTCAAATACATTAACTAAAATTTTGATCATAAACATTAGAATCCAAATTTTCTGTCAAGAGAACTACCTCTGTGATAGCACATTTAAATACTGACTAGGGAAATTCATTACAATTCTGCATAGGCTTAGCTCCAATATTAGAAACATGCCTCTAGGCTCATTTGTAGAAGAATTTCTTATTCAGCATCTCAGCTGCACAGGTTTCCACACAGAAATGAGAAGGTAAAAATGGTTAGAGCTTCATAATGAGTCAACATTACCATAATTACTTTCCATTTCATCTATTACAGTATACTGTTTGACTCTCTCATTTCTTTTCATTTCAATCATTCCTTTAGAACAACCACACAGCCTCGTTAAAAGAAATGAGACTTTAGAGGCTGTGCTATAGAAACTGAGGTGAGCTAAATAGTTTTGTAATTTTCCCTCAGAAATGATCAAATGCTTGAAATGAACATAAATGGTGTAATTTGGTACTCTAATAAAATATTTCTTTACATCTCTTAAAACAATATATACAATTAGATAATGACACGAAAGTGATTTACTTTAGCATCACAAAATGGAATGATAAAGTAACATTTTTTTAACAAACAAAACTTAGTCTTCCAAGTTTACATTACCTATCATAGTTATATAAGGGGCCACACACTTACTGTAATTATGCTGCCACTGCTGAAAACAGTTCTGAACATCCTTTGTGGTTGGAGAAATTACCTTCAAGGACAGTTTACCAAAAAACAATAAACCATGTCTCATTGCTTTATATTTTAAGGTCACGATTTGAGAAACTTAGTCATGCATCGTTTTTATCACATTTAAGAGAAAAAAATCATTGCTATTGTCAAGCGTTTACTTCTACTCTCAAAAGAGAAAGGTTTACTACCAACAAGGACATTTGAAAAAAATACAAATTAGGTTCAAAAACAAGTCTTGGAGCTTACCACAAGAAATTTTCTGGGCAGCTTACTTAAATACTGAGTTAGAATTTTGCAACACAAAAATTATATATATAGATAGATATAGATATAGATATAGATATAGATATAGATATAGATATAGATATAGATACATACATATATATTCTATGCTCAGGCACATGAGAAGTGTAACTGCCAAATGAATTTATCTGTCAAACTAGTAGTGTGGTGCCTCTTAGGGCTTGGATCTAGATGTCCCCTCAAGCCCTCATGTGATCATAGGTGAGGCTTGTCAGAGGTAACTGGATCTAGGGTATGTGACTCTCAGATTAAGGATGTGATACTGGGACTAATAATGTTGTGCTAAGATACAAGCTGCCCCACCCTAGGTGTGCCTGCTACCTGCCTTAAAGGTAGATAGCCTAGATGAAATATAAGTGACAGAAACAAGGCTGCTACTATTGCTTATTACTTGGTACTTTACTCATTGCTGCCTTCTACCTGCCATGAACTGTTTCTCTCCTGCAATGCCCCACTAGCATGCCACCTTGCCTTGGAGCCAGTCAATTATGGACTAAAATCACCACAAACTATCACCAACAATAAACTTTTCCTACTCTAACTTTGGGTGCTGCGTATTTTGTCTCAGAACTGTAAAAGGTAACTAAGACATTGCCTTCTTACTGATAAGGAATAAGAAGTCAAGCCCAGTAGAGTTGCAAATATCTGCAATCCCAGTACTCAGCAGGCTGAGGCAAGAGGACTGCTATGAGTTCAAGGCCAGGCTGAGCTACACAATGAGTTCAGCTTCAAGACTTGCCAGTCTTGAGACACTGTCTCAAGGAACAAAGTCAAAACAAAAACAAAGAAATAAAGAATTAATGGGACAAATATACTCTATTTTCACAATAGGAAACAAATGCAAAAGGCCATAAGTGAATTAAGTATAACCAAATAGGTCTAATATGCTAACAATGCTTAAAAACATCTGCTCTTTTTTCAGTAACAGAGTTTTCCTATTTCATATAAAATATACATTCCTGAAAGTAGCATAAAGGATTTATGACCAAACTCCAGATTCACTTTTCAGTTGTAATATTATAATCAAACTTTGGAGAAGTTCACATTTTAAGGAATTATTCTAGGCACAAAAGAAGAACTGGAAAAATTATGGTTTTATATTTCAGGAGTCAAATTGCCTTAAATAGTTTTTTGGGTTTTGTTTTGCTTTACTTATTGTTAGTGATGTTTCTTCTCAACTATGAGGCAACATTATCTTACCTTGAAGTTAGTTTTTGGCTTTGCTATATGTGTGTGTGTGTGTGTGTGTGTGCATGCATACACACAGACATACAGACACAACTGATGAAAGGATATAAAATATGTTCAGGGAGCTAGTTGTAATGTTGCAATGCAAAATGGCCACTATCTAACATGACTTACAGTGCAGATTTTTTATATTATTATTTCACAAAATGAAATATTGTTAGCTGGGCATGGTGGCAAACGCATTTAATCCCAGCATTTGGGAGGCTGGGGTAGGAAGATCATCTGAAATTCAAGGCCATCCTGGGTTACAAAGTGAGCTCAAGGCCAGGCTGAACTGCATAGTGAGACCCTGTCTCAAAAAGATAGAAAAGAAATTACTGCTTAACAATGAAGTGATAAAATATTTAAAAATAAGCTAGTAAATATCTATACTGCCAATTCAGAGTGACATTACTTTTCTCTGAAGCATGCCAATAAAGAAATATTTTCACATCTGATTATTCCTTTAAAACTATTTTGATAGAATGTCTCTATTCTTTATATTAAATACACCTGTAATGCTCAACTAAAATGAAATTAATCAAGTGCCTATGATTGTAAGTTGAGAAAAAATAGGGCCATCATGCAAAATAATATTTTGCAGTTAATTTTTTCTATTCTGTAATGAGTATAAAAAATTAGTCAAGGTCAGTCTGGTTACTTAGCCTATCAGAAGAAAGAAGAATAGTTAGTCATTAATTATATTCATTAAATTATGCAAAAATCTAAGACTGGTTTGCTAATAAACTGAAGTATAACTACCTATATAATTATATGGAAATCAATATTCCGTTGTGAATAGTCATTTATCACTAGAAAATTCATTCTATAACCTAATGGCATTTTGTGAGTACCTGAAGCTCTAGATAACAAAAGTTCTATAAATTACTGGGTTATACAGTCCTTACAGGTATGCACCACCATTCCCACTTTCAGTGGCCAGCTCAGCACGGGGCCACCAGACATCGAACCTCCGTCCTTATACTTTCCAGGCAGACACTTAGACCACTGAGCTATCTTCCAGACCCAATGAATTTACATTTTTTAATCTAAGTAGAAAACTATATTCATAACAAAACAGCACTTTTATAAAGGCAAATATTTGCCAAGTTCAAAAAAGCATTTTAAATTTAAAACGTAATTCAATATCTGATAATATACTTTTAATGCAAAAAAGCTTATAATTTATAAAATATAGAGAAATCTTGTTTCTGATTATAGCAGATGGCGTAGGGCAAGGTGAACAGTGACAATAAAATGAACGGTGACTACAAAATGCCCAATTCCTTCTGTTTCGCAAAGGTCTTTGCAATCACCAAACAGGGATTTTTTCATCCAACCCAAGAATCTGTAGGAGCTTTTAATGCCCTCTTGTGGTCAGTCCAGAAAGTCAGAGAAGAGGAGAGAGCTTTCTTTCTCTATTTGGCAGAGGTATTGCTGAAAGAATGAAATTAGTCTATATACTAAAAGCAGGATTTTCTAATCCCACTTCTCCATTCACTACTCCTTCAGGTTTTTGTTTCACGTTCGATTAAGAATCATTATTTGGAGATACAGTTGATAAGTAAAAGGCAATGCTTACTAAACAACATGTTTGCTATGGCTTGTACCTGGGTGTCCCCCCAAAGGCTCATGTGCTTATAGGTAGGGGGCTTTTCAGAGCTGACTGGATCTAGGGTGTGTGATACTGGGATTGAAGGTGTACAGCCCTAAATTAGTCCACTGATTGGACTTAGCATACTTCTACATGTAGATAAAGTGGGTGACACCACATAAAAGCCTGGCACTGCAGAAAGACTTGTAGCCTGGAAGGGATAAAAGTAAAAGGTAGGTTGTTGTTGTTGTTGCTGCTGCTGCTGCCACTACCACCCCTGACTTCTTTCCACACCATGAACTATTTCTTATCAGCAATGCCCCTCTGCCATGACACCTCGTCTTGGAACTAGCTTACTATGGACTTAAATCACTACCAACTGGGAGCTGAAATAAACTTTTACACCGTTCATTTTTATAATCTTTTTTTTTTTTTTTCTGAACCGGGGATTGAACTCAGGCCCTTGCTCTTGCCAGGGAAGCGCTTATTCCACTGCGCCATCTCCCCGGCCCTACACCGTTCATTTTTGACGTTGGATATTTTGCTTCCACAACAAGAAAGAAACTAAGACGTCATTTTTCAGAACATACCACATCACTTAAATTTAAATAAGGAATTCCTTCTATATTAGGCAAAAAGGAATTCCTTCTATATTCGGTATAAATGAAAATATCTACCATTTTGTATTTTATAAACTCCTGCTTTTCACCAAATAGATTTTGATATTTATTTTTATTGCTGTATGTGGTCATTTGCATAAGCTCATTAATTATGCTTGAGTAGCTATTAAAGGTAAAAGGTTATAGTTACTATAAAGAAAGGAAAAATATGACATATATTACAAAATATTTTTTCAAGATGTATCTGCATTTGTTCCAGAGGAATACTATCTCCCAATATGAAGCAAAAAGGAGCCAAGATATATTTGCTTGGCACATTTTGAATGTACTTGATTTCAGGAGGTTATACTTACATTGAAACATTTTGTTTAATAGTAGATTATCCATAGGTTTAGTAAATTGTGAGCATAAATATTATCTCACAAGAATATAAAGCACAGAGGAAGATGAAAATAGAAGAATAGCAATCAGTAACAAAATATTGTACAGCCTTTCTGTAATCTGTAATCCAGATACCTGGACAATAATAACTGGGTGAAGAGGAAAAAAAAAACAGAAGTAGGAAATAGATAGCAATATTAGAAACCAGACAAATGGGAGAAAAAGACAACAGAGAGAAATGGACGAAGCATTCTGGAAGGTTTACTGTGGCTCTCAAGAAGGGGAACCTGCCTTGACAAACACAAGATAACCCCCAGGATTGGTGGCTTCAGGGAGAAATAGTGGACCAGGCAAGCAACACTTTCCCCAAGACAAGCCCATCGTTATTATAAACTGCAGGAACAGTAAGAATTATGCTCTAAAAGAGATTCCTTCCCCAGAACAGGCTGGCTTTAGAAAAAACAAAACAAAACAAAAAAAAAAACAGTGCACCAGCCACTGTATCCCTAGAGAGTATTTAATCAGGTGCCACTTTGGGAAGCTGCTGATTATTTTAAGATAGAGCTCAGAATGAGTAAAAAACCACTTCAGGGTTTCTATTATATTCGAGTAGTGACTAGATGAGACACAGCCATGGAGCCATGGCAGAGAGTCAGAGAACATTAGTGGACTAGAGGTAGACCCCCTGAGAAGTTTTAAGCTTAGATAATGAAGAAGTCATGGCCCTGGCCTCCCTGGTGAGAATCCAAGACTGGCCTGTGTGGCTTTCAGAGGTCATAGAAGCAGAAAGTGTCTAAGTTTATTAATGTTTACTGGTGTCCTGGAAAGCTCATCCTGCAGTCTACATTAAGCATGGATCAGGGTTCTGATTGCTTGCCCATCTACCACCATAAGCAAGAATACACCGAGGCTTGTAAGGTTACCACAGGCTGGGATGTCAGTAAACAGTGTCACAGGAAGACAAGGAACACCTCACAAGCCCTCAAGCCATAAAGGTAGCAGAGAATATTGTGTCTTGCTGGATTCCAGAAATGCAGGTACTGGAAAGAAAAGATGCACTCAAAACTACAAAGGCATTGTTTTTTTCTTTTTCATTGATTCTTTTTTAGAGTTTGGGTTTTGTTTTTCTTTTTTGTCTTTCTATTTAACTTTTTTTTTCTTTTGTGTATTTGTATTTCTCACTACACAGATCGGACTGGTGGTGATCCTCCTGTTTTCAGCCTCCCCAGTGCTAGGATTACAGCCATGTGCCACCACGCCTGTACCCTGTCACTGACTCAGCGCACCATGGGGGTGGGGCCGGTGTGGCATGTGAGACGGGGATAGAACCCTGGTCCCTGAGCTTGCCAAAGCAAGTACTTTGTCTGCTGAGCTATGTCGCCAGCCCATTTTTTACCTTTTAATTATTTATTTTTAAATTATTATTTATTTTATCTTTTTTTCTTTACTTTTTTCATTTTTTCCTTTGGTTACCTTGCTCTAATCCTATTACTTTTCTTTTACTTCTGAATAAGATCATTAATGTCACTTTTCTGTTGTCTTCTATTGCGTAGTGTTTCAAAAATTTTTCCTGCATTCCTCATTCCACACCTTATCTGTGCAAGTATAATCATTAAGCATTACTATAAGTGTTACTAACCTTCAGATAGTTAAATCTATATTACTATTCAATTATTTTCTTTTGCTAGTAAAATTATACTTGTTGGATGTAGTAGATATTTATTGTATGTCAATATTCGGTTTTTCTCAGTGTTTATGCTATAAGTATTTCCTCCTTATGGTAAAAGCGACACATTATTGTTATTCGTGCATGTCAATATCCAATTTGTCTTTCAGGCTAGTAGCATTGCTGATTTTGTTGCTATTTCCATGGTGGTTAATAGTTGCTATTAATCAGTTTTCTTTATATGCCAATATTTGGATTGCTTTTGGGTCATTAACTATACTATGGCCCATTCCCAGAGAACTGGGTGTTTCTCCTCTGGACTGCATCCTTCCCTCCCAAACTAGTGGAGATGGTTGGATCTTGGAAGAAGAGGTACAAATGTCTGTGGTTACCCAGGCCCAGAGGGCATCAATAAAAAGCAAACATTAACTAAAGAGATCTTCATACTATGAAGAAATTATTTCTAATAAAGGAACTTCAAACCTTGGTAGAAAAAAAAAGCATGGCAACATGAGGAGACAGCAAAATACCTGCAAGGTTGATACCAGGCATTTCTAAGACTATACCTGGTATCATGTATAGAAACTATATGTAAAGAAACGATACATTTTTAAGGAACGTTAAAAAGAAGTATACAACAAGGAAACTAGGCATATGTGATATATTACACATTACAAAAATTTAAAAGTGAATTATATGTCTATGTTTTTCACTATAATTACAATCTCACTAATGATTGTTGCTCACCAGTATTTCTGTTACTCCTCAGAGAGACAATGGTAGGCTATATTTTCCTACCCCTAAAAGTTAGGTGTGGCTATGAGATTTATTGTAGGCAAACAGATGTGCTTAGAAGTGAAGGATGGTGCTTCCAAATATGCCATGCAGCATCTTCTACTTCCTTTTGCAGTATGATGGAACCCAGCATACTGAATGAGATAAAATAGTGCAGCTGTTCCTGTTTACTTATTACGAATAGGATTTCAGATTGGCCTGTGGGGAGGGGTGGAGAATGGAGCTACAACTGGTTAAAGTTACAAATGAGAAAGAAAACAGAAGAACAAAGAATAAGAAGTTATGATGAGAAAAGTCAGAGAAGTATGATTTCTCCAAGGATGCAGGTAGGCTAAATTACTTGCCAGTTTTGGACTTTTACCTCATCTGCAGAAAACATTAGAAATGTTAGATAAATCAGTTTATTTTTTCACTTATTTCCTACAAAATAAGCCCCCCACCGAAACAGTGCTCACGCTGCCTGGCTATATAAAGCCAAGACAAATAATGAAAATCTTTTTTTATCATTTCCAATACATACTCTCCTAACCATTTCCTTTTGTCCATAAATTGATTCTTCAATGTTTGGAACAAAGAGCCCATTTATACAAAATTGTTAAACATATTTGGTACAGGATCTACAGGGTCCAAAGAGTCTCTCTACGTACATCGGACTCATAGAGATTTTATTGTTTTCAGCCTCCCAAGCGTTGGGATTACAGGTGTGTGCCACCACGCCCAGTCTCAGTCACCTTCAGCACACCCTGGCAGCGGGTCCAGAATGGCACTCTGGGGAGTGAACCCTGGTGCCTGCTCCTGCCTAAGCAGGTGTTTTTTTCTGCTGAGTTATCTGGCTGGCCTCGATTTATACAAAATTAACTCTTTCAGTGACCCAGAGACCAGACACACAAGTGAGTGACCAGAACACGTAGACTCAGCCCTATCTAAAAATGCATTTATTCACTTCATATGCATTTAATATATGACTCCTTTGCCTACCATTAGCTTAACAATTCTACTTCTGATCTTACATGTAGGTTGTAGTTTCACCCACATTGTACACAAATGCTCTACCACTGAGCCCTGTATATTCTTGTGCTTTAAATTTGTCTCAGCTTTCAATCAAACTGAGAAACAGCAACAAACAAAACACTGGAGGAAAGTTCATTGTGATGCTCAATAATTTTGCAAGTACAAAGAGGTCCTAAGACCAAAAAGTATGAAAGAGCTAAGTGGGTCCTCTAACACAATTCATTTGGCTATTCTTGAAAAGTAGTTCTCTTCACATCTTTTAAAACATTAATTCTTATTTTTACTTTAACATGTCCTCTTAACTTAGATTGTGGTTTAATACACTCAAAATGTAATATTTTTTTCAATAGTCTCTTTAGCTCTGTTAATTTGCTATTCAGAAAATCCTTTTCAAGCCCTTGGCTTGTTTCTCCTCTTCAAATCCTTAGCTAATAATTTACCCGTTGTTTTGCAGTAACATCAGATTCTTTTGAAAGTGCTACACAGACAAGACATAATATATAGAACTTGAAAATTCAGCCATATGATTTAAAACTATAAGGCAGAGTCCTAGCCCAGGTCCGGTGAGTGTGCAGAGAGGTTCCTGCTACCCTGCGCCGGCGGGACCAGTCCCAGCCCAGGTGCAGAGTGGGCCGGACCCTCTCCCAGCTCCTCGGGCTGCCCCCCACCACTCCACAGTGCCTCCCCAAACCCGCCCGCTGAGTAGGATTTTCTGCCGAGTTCCGGGAGCCCCCAGACCCAGTCCTAGCCCAGGTCCGGTGAGCGTGCGGAGAGCTTCCTGCTACCCTGCACCGGCAGGACCAGTCCCAACCCAGGTGCAGAGTGAGCCAGATCCTCTTCCAGCCCATAGGGCCGCCCCCCACCACTCCGCAGTATCTCCCACACCCCGACCACCGAGTAGGAATTTTTGCCCCGTCCTGGAGGCCCCAGACCCAGTCCTAGCCCAGGTCC